>NW_015635516.1:5268-16828 GCF_001515625.1 Sinocyclocheilus rhinocerous
GGCTGGGGCCAGGGGAAAGTCCGTCCTGATGCAGGAAACACCCGGCCATCCAGGCGCGGGCCGTCGGTGCTGGGGGTTCCGTGGGCATTGGCTCATCCACAAAGTCGGGGACCGCCGGTCTGCTGCCTGGTCGCGGCGCACCTTCGAGCGGACGCCGCTCCATCACCCCGCGGGGCGCCAGGCCCGCTCTCTCCCCTGCCTCGCGGGCGGTCGTCGCCGCCGCCAGCTCGACCGCTTCCACCAGACTGTGGATGTCCTGGGGATTTCGCATACTGACCGGGCGCCTCAGCGGGCGGGGCAGTGCCCGTAGCAGCCGATCGATGAGCACTTTCTCGGCTACCTGGTCCGGGGTCGGGGACCCCGCGAGAAGCCACAGGTGAGTCAATCGGGCCAGTTGCGCAGCTTGCGCTCTCACTGGCTGCCGTTCATCATAGGTCCATTGATAGAACTGTTGCGCCGCCCCCATGGGCGATAGGCCCACCCGGGCTAGGATTTCGGCTTTGAGCTCGTCATACTGTTCATTCCGGGGTGCCCTCAGGGCATAATAGGCCCGCTGCGCTTCTCCGGTGAGGAAGGGGGCGATGATGCGAGCCCACTCTTCCTGGACCCACCCCTCCCGGGCCGCGATGACCTCAAATGTGTGGAGGTAAGCCTCGATGTCGTCGTTCTCGGTCAACCGGACGAGGTATTGGTGCGCTTTGACCGGCGCTTCCGGGAGGGGCAGGCGCCCCACCACGCTGGCCTGCAGCTGTTCCACGACCCGGTCAGTATATTCCTGCCGGGCTGCCAGTCGCTCGGTAAACTGCTGCTGGCGGGCCGAGAGCTCCGTTAGGCGGCGGATGACCTCTTCCATATGTCCGGGGGAAGAGAGCGGTTTCTCCTAGAAGAAGCACAGAGATCGTTATAGCAACCTGGCGGTACCAGTCTGTGTCTCAATTCACCTGCTATGCCTGCATTCTCCACCATATGTCGCGGGGTGAATGAGAACACAGACTCGGTACTGATCGAAAGAGCCCCGGAGGGTGATTTATTGCCCACACACTGATCACACGTGCTCTGATGAATGGTGCTCAGTGCCCGTCTCAGCGTGGTGCTCGTGGGGTGAAGTGCCGTGGTGCAGATCCCTCTCCTGGGGTGCCGTCGGAGTCTGTGAATAAGGAGAAACAAGCATTAATGTCGCCTGGAGCTCCGTTGCAACTCCCCGCTGGTGTCTCTTCTCCTGGCTTTTATGGCCAGCGGGAACGAGCTCCAGGTGCGCCACTCATCACGCACAGGTGTTGTGCTTCTGTGATCAGTGTGGCAGCGGCGTTTCCAGGGCGACGCTGATCTGGAACCGGGATACTCGCCACAATATGAATATAGAATGTTTGTTTATACATGTTTATACATAATAGAAGTAAATTGCTGTCTGTCCATTCCAGCTTCAATTCTAAGTAAAGGAGGATCAAATGAATCATGAGGTCCTTCTCCACACACTCATAGGGATACATTTTTATGAAGTGCACATTCCAGTGTATTTGGACACATCATCAAACGCATTTCAACATCACTTGTACGAGCACAGCCTCCAAGCAAGCACACTTACAAAGCTATGAGGGATCGATCAGACTTTTCACTAAGCAGTTTTCTGTTGAGAATAGATGGCTCTTATGTGCAGAGATAGAAAAGCTCCATTAAAAATACAGCTCTGGGGGAGTAAAAACCTTGGATTAAAATGCTAAAGAAAGCAATCCGAATGTCAACCGTTGTTACAGAAAATACATTCAGTATGCAATGGATAACGTTCCTAGACAATACCTGAGATCCAATTTGACCTAAAGTTCTGTCTTGATTTCTATACAAGGCCAATCTAAACACTCCATACATGCCACAGATTCAGTCATTTGTGTAAATGACAGCCACATTATATAAACTGCATTTACGTAAAATCTGCATCTCCATACACTAATATTATTTTTGTCCAAAACAGCTCCATCAAACAAATTAAATTGTTGGCATTCTTGCAAGGGTTATCATCACTTCAATTATCACATTTCGGAAGTGCACCCTGTATTCTGTATTCACTCAGAATGATAATGGTTATTTCTGGGTTCAAAGTTAAGCTCAATCAACAGAATTTGTGTCATAATGTAAAAAATAACTGACTTGCCTTTCATCTTAAGGAAATCAAAAATCGAGGTTACTCTGAGGCATTTACAATGGAAGTCAATAGGGCCAATTTTTTGAAGATTCAAAAAGCATGTCACACTTAGTGTATGAAATCACTTAAATCTTTTGTTAAAACTTGCCCATTATTTGAGCTGTAAAGCAGTTTAAATTATCATTCTTACAGTTATTTTAGGGTTTATGGTGTTGCATTATCATGGAAAAAAAATCGTAAAATTAGACATAACTTCACACAGTATAAGTTTGTGATTTTTTCCTCACTAAAAACTGTTAACACTAATATTGTTTATGTCTTTTTGCTATACTATTGAAATGGCCCCATTCACATTTTTTATTTAAAACGATGAAGAAAACGATGGACAAGTGACAATTATTTTTGTAGTAATCAACAGTATGTCACAAATGCTGTCAATTGAGTTAAACTTGTACTTAACCTAGAATATTCTTGTATATCCCATGACCTAAGGGTAAAAGCAATATTAAAACAACCTGTACCGTGAAACTTTGAATATCAAGAGGAAAGTTTGTAGATTTAGAGTTTAAAATGTTCATATTAAAAAAACTGCTTCATAAATGGCAACATCTCTGCATGAAGCCAGCACTTTTGATAATTAAAACAACATTCTCTAATCATTATAACAAACCATTTAGAACATGCAAAACCCTCCATTACTGGTAAATTAATCTCTCTTATTAGTTTTTCATTAATTAGTTAGTTCTCTCCGCCCATTCCTGTGATGTCACACACAGTGAGTCACTCACACAGCTTGACAGAGAGCTTTTGACACCTCATCTATTTTTTTCATCAAAAAGAAGCCGTTAAATTGCTTTCAAAGAGAAGACTGATCACAAGTATGTGTTCTTAGCTGAGTGAGTCTTGTGATGATGGAACGAACGCCTGAAACACACAAGCTATTTAACTAAAGCAGATGTAGACAACGTGACGCACAAATATCTGTATGTATAACCTTTGAAATAAATACATTACAGTTTCATAACACAGATGTGCCATCTCATCACTCAGACAAACAAATGATTAGTTTGCATAATCTGAATTTTACAATGACTGTGGTTTATCTGACAGATGTGTGGGGCTTCAGCACAACCAGCGAGGAACGGTTTTACAGCAAAGTCTGCTTGCAGAGTCATGTCTCTATCAGACTGACCATGAAAATCTCCAAGACCTGCATCTGTTGTAGTCTGTCCGCCAAGTACAGGTATTCAGATCTCTATCTCAACCATTGAGCGCACACTGTGAATGCCATCTGTAGAGAGTAAGCCTTGGACAATCTGCGGCCTTGATGTAAGCTGCATCTCATCCGTAGAATAATTTCTCCAAAAAAATGCAGAGACGCAGAAACAGCTCAGATGATAAAAAAAGTAACCTTTCAAAAGTATTCAATTTATTTTGCAGTCGTCTGAAAAGCAAATACTTCACTTGCTTTGAGAGTCAGCTCTCGAACAACCTTTGCCTTGCGCACACTAAGACTGAAGGATGAAAAGGAATTTCAACTATTTTAATTGCCTTGAGGACTAAACTCAAAAGAGCTGAACATTAAGCTCTGAGCAAAACCCTCTTCACATTTTTCTTCTCTAAAAGAGATCAATTTGGGAGTAAAACAGGATTTTCGATTCTGAAAATGTAGGGCAGTTTTCCACCAGCAATTAACTAAATCGTGAAAAGTAGTCGTGACACGAAAAGACCTGAATGAGAGTTTGCTAAAACGATGCCCATTAGTTAATATTATCGAATAGTTATCCAAAACTACTTACCAAACATTTTGAACAACCTAAAGCGATGCATTAACAAAGTAAACGGAATTTAATGTTGACTGTAAGTGCGTCTCTCTATAATGGTTGCTTGTATACCATTACATACACTACCACTCAAAAGTTTGGGGTTAGTATGATTTTTAAAAAATAAATTAATACTTTTATTTAGCAAGGACATAGGCTATTACATTGATCATCAATGATAGTAAACATCTTTATAAAGTTACAAAATATCTCTGTTTTAGATATTTTAAACTGTAAAAATACTTCACAGTTATTAATGTAAACTGTAGTATGCACATGAACACAAGCAGAACATGGGGTCCAGAGTCTATTCCTGTTTTGGGTAAAATTAATAGTCTTTGTCATTGAGTTTCGACCTTGTTTAGTCAGCCTCTAAGCTCTGGAATCATTTCATCAAAACGCAGCCAACACTTCCCACACAATCACACAAATAGATAACCCAACCATCACTAGATCTGTCAAGCTCAACCACCATTTTCCCCTTTGCCTCAATGAATAATAGCACAGTTCCCTCTCAACACATACAGTACGTCACAAAACCGCCGTAATTTCCCTCAGTATGAAAAGCTCCGTCTCAACATTTTTATTTAATAGGGGAATACGGTTTAAAACAAATCATTCATTTAAGTCAAGTCAAGTCAAGTTTATTTGTACAGCGCTTTTCACGATACAAATCATTGCAAGAGTTAAAATTAAATAAATTACAGAGTTAAAATTACAGAGTTAAAATTAAATAAAGTTTAAATTAAGCTGAGATTAAAAACTTTTCTAGAAAAACTAGAAATGTTGCCTTGGGAACTAACTGAAATAAAATATGTTAAGTTGACATTGACATTAAAATTACTCAAACTAAAATTTTACGAATACTAAAATAAAGCATACTTTAAATAATTGCATATATAACAGACTTTTGCAAAATATGTACAGCATTGTCAATGGGGAAACACCTTTTTTAACAAGATGTAGTAACATGGTTAACTGGGGTTAGCAGGGGTTAACCAGCCATCAAACTATTCATAAACACCTTTTCCTATAATTTGTCATTTACTTCACATTAATTTACAGTAAAACAAAGTAATGTTTTACACTCAAATTTACTGGACTTTCTAGGGATGAGAGAACAAAATGCTCCAGCTTAAACCACTGTCACCCTTGACAAAAAAGGCTCAGCTTTTGATTCCTTCAAAGTCTGAGAGGAGGAACGTCCGGCTAAGATGCCGATAGTGCTGAAAATAAATGGAAAAGCACCAGGAGGATGACTCACACTCACTGACTGACCCCTCCTGAGCTCTTTGCTTTGCGGTGTTATATTAGCCCAGCACTTCCAGTCAGCGCATTCTCTCATCTCCACCGCTCACTTTGTCTGCTGTTTCATTCTGAACTGCCTGCTGTTTCATTTGTGCTCCACCAATGCTTTGTCACAAAACAGACAGTGGTTTAAAAATAAAAATTCATAGGGAGGTGGAAGAAGTTGTGAAGTGACATGAAGAGTAGGACTGGTGAAGGATAGGGTTCTTGCTCCCAGGCAGCCGAAACTATCTTCCAGAAAATGTTCCAGAAATTATCTGATATATTGTGCGCACAGGGAGTCCCGGCGGTCAAGAGTATATTTTTATAATCTCATATCAATTCTAAAAGAGGCCATTTCATATTCAGTGTGATGACTAATTAATGATGACTTTTATTCATATTAGTGTCCCAAATTGAAAATGAATGGGAATCGTGTTCAAAGGCAGAAGATGGGAGTATTTCATGCCTTTTAAATAAAGATCTCTAGGGGAAGAAAGAGTCGGATGGAATTAAGAAGAGTGTTCCAGAAGTGTAACTAGATACATTTAACTTCAAAAGGCAAGCACAGCTCTAGCAGTTGAAATTCATTACTTTAAGATAAGACACAAGGTCAGAAAACAGCATGCAAGTGTACATACTGAGTCAAATTTTGGGAATTGTACAAGATTTCCAACTTTGGCAGTCTTTGATCGTTTTGTACGACATGCTCACAAATGATTGATTAATTGCTTGTGTGGTGAATCATTGGCCTGAAACATAAGTACGTGAACGCCAATGTGTCTGCATGCAAAACCAACGTGACTAGTGTGGTCCGAATCTCGAAAGAACTGACTCTCAGCTCACTTTAGTGAATCAAAAACAAACAGTGTATGTTTTTTTCTAGCACAGACCAATTCCCAGAACAAGAGCTGGATCTTTTTACTGAATAAAAAGTATATAGCATGACCAATGTACACCAGAGTCCTAAAACAAAAGACACTTATGAGCTGTTTCTTCAAAAACAAATATGCCGGTTCATTTTAGTGAATCATAAACATACAATGCAAGTGAATCAAAAAGAGTGTTTGAAATCACATACTCTCAGAGTAGGTACTACTTTTGAATAAGTAATTACTCATAAAAGTATGTTCTATTCTATATAGTTTGAATGTGTGAGGTATGCATGTAATCTGGAAGTACTACATTCACCATGTTGTCATTGTCATGTGACCTACCAGCGTTAACTGTCATTCACAAATCATTTGGATGCACACATCAGAATCTCACTTTTTGCCCTACTGTTTCATGAAAACTATACTTATCTTTTCACTAGGGCAGCAACAAATGTTTATTTTAATTATCAATTATTTTACAGTTATTAGAACGATTCATCGACTAGCCTACTCGTCAATTATTTCTCTGGTTAACCAGTAGGATTTGATCAGTTATTTAGCTTTTGCAATAGTTAAGACATTGAGTTATACATGTTCTAATACATAAATAAAACAAGCTTTTGAAAATGTCAAATATATTACTATTACACAATTATATTTACTATACAATTTTCTATGGTTATTAGAACAATTCATTGACTACTCATCGAGTATTTCACTGGTTAACGAGTAGGTTTTGATCAATTATTCAGCTTTTGCAATAGTTAAGATACTGAGTTATGCTATACATGTTCTAATAAATAAAACAAGCTTTTGAAAATGTCAATTATATTACCATTACATAATTACATTTATTATACTTTTTTCAATACAAATAAATGTATTTGGCACATAAAATGAGATGACAGACAGAGAGACATTCTAATTCACCATTTAATTAAGTGTATGAAAATGTAACTGATTGACCAACCCGTTCTCATCAATCTGCGTATAAATAACACGACTTTACACTTTCTAATTGCGTGTAATGCATACGCCAACTGATGCATCATTCTGCCTAACATCTCCTTTTGAAAGTCATATGGATATGGAACAATTTAAAGGTAAGTGGTAAAAGTGGTAAAAGGCTTTTGAATAAAACTTGGGGTGGGTGATATTGCAAAAATATCATCCTAATTTTTTTCAGGAAAATCAGGTTTGGGACAACATGAAAATTTAAATTTTTGGTTGAACTATCCCTTAAATGACAAGCGGCAGCAATATTTAGTACTATTAGTCAGCTGTCACTTTAAAATCTGCATGCATCTATGTAATGTACAGGCACACATCCATTTTTTCTCTCAACTGCTTACTTTCACTTTAGATGTAATCAACTGTGTTTATATGTAAACTTTGTATGTTTTTGACATTTTTAGCGGAACCAGGCACCAAAGATAATTTAGTCCAGTAATCAGGCGCTGTTTGACAGGATTTTTAGTGTGCGCTTGCTTAAGGTGTACGCGCTCAGAAAAAGCACATGTCAGAACAGCACACAAATGATGTCAGAACAGCACGCAAATGAAATGTTTAACCGGCAAGGCTTTAAAGCACATGCAAATAATGTACTTTTGTGATTGTGAATAAGTGCAGTGTCCCGTGAGTGTAACTCTACCACTGTGTTAACATTTGATGTGAATGTAGATGGAGGCACCAGAACTGCCACTGATAGAATGAGTGCTGTAGTATGATACTACAATATTTCTTCAAAAGCATATCATGGAGACATTTTAATCATGCACGTTCAAAAATTGTGATATTGCATACCCCAGATAAAACTATTAATTACGATAGTCAAAACAGTCCTGAGCTAGATCAAACTTTAGTCTGTGCAAACCAAACTCACTTTACTGTGAATTTTTTATTTATTTATTTTATTTGTTTTTTTGGGCATTCACTAATCAAAAAGATTTAACATTTGCCAGCCCCAAACTGGAGAGCTGCTTTAAAGCTGAAAATGAAGTTGTAATTCTAACCAAAAGCAACAATGACAATGTTTTTTATGTTTAATACTGCTTGCTTTAAAGCAATCAATTAGTAGAAAATGGGAAACTGACATCACAAAAAAAGGCTATTTGACTACAAAAATATTTGTCAACAATTTTTTATTGTTAATGCTGTCAATGTCAACTAATTGTTTCAGCCCTACTTTTCACATAGTGTGTTTTGCCTACTATATAGGGTAGTATGCGATTTTGTGTGCAGTCATACAGTGTGACTAGCATAGCATGATTCCCAAAACAAATGACTCATTCTTTTCAGTGAATCAAAAACAAAGCATGACCATTGTAGCCTAATCCTTGAAGCTAATGACGCCTATGAGCTGTTTTTTTAAATCATAAATATATAGCTTGACCAGTGTAGTCTGATTCCCGCTTGAATCAGTCGCAGCCCTTTATAATTTCCAGATCATTTTAAGCAAACAATGCATAAGCAAAATGGGCCTCACAACTCAAATAAACCACTGCTGAATTAAATCAAATTGAAATGCTTATGACTCACAGGAAACATCAATGTATCAATTCCCTTCCCTAACCAGGTGGAGCAAGAGTTTGCTCTAGTAACATTTGCTCTCACATTTCATTTCACAGTCTCATACCTCTAAAATATTGCCCAGGTTTGATAGGTGATAGGCAGGTGGCACAACCACTAACAGAAGCCATGTTAAAACCCACTGCAAGGTGCTCAGCACTTCCTGTTCGTTTCCTCTTTTTTGGGTGTCCATTACAGGTGAGGAAATAGAGGTGTGAAAATCTGGTGGGAAGTGTGACTCCACCTGCCTCCTGCTCTGGATCTCAGAGGCCGTCCAGCACTGCTGTGACACTAAAGTCACACCACTTATCCCCGCTCTGCCACCTTGGCACTGGTGGGCTGGTCCTGCAGCGTTAATGCTCCATCACAGTCTGCTAGTTGTCATTAAGCTACTGTACCGTGTCATGCTCTGCACTGCTTTTGAGGTACATTAACAAGAAGCAAGTGATAATTTTTGAGGTGATTTTCTTGTTGAATGATCAAAGGCGATCTGTTTTCATTTAATGTCACACAGCAGGAAGAGAATAATAAAGTAACAGGAAGAAAGCGACATGTAACTCTTGTTCATTGAATAATGAATGCAAATTTGTCACACCATCATCCAGTAATGATGGCAAAACAGTTGCTGAGTTATAACTTTCTCTTTTTAGTGAAAAAGAAAATACACAGTGCCACTAGCGTAGCCTGATTCATGAAACAAATGGCCGTTATGAGCCATTTCTTTTTAGTGAATCAAAAACATACAGTGATTAGCGCAGACCAACACTCAAAAAATGTCTCTTATGAATCTGCAATTTTTAGTGAATCAAAAACATACAGCTGTCAGACTCTGTTCCGTGTCTGTGTGTGTTTTCTTCCCCCACGTGCTCCATGTGTCAGTATGTCCATGTTTGGTTCCCTTCCTGTTCCTGTCCTGATCGTGTGTTCATGGTTTCCAGGTGTGTCTTGTTATTAGTTATCTTCCTCACCTGTCTGCCCCTCGTTATCTGCCCTATTTGAGTTCCAGCCCGTTCAATTCTCCCTTGTCCGGAATTGTTCGTCAACCCCTCAGTGTACGTGTGTGATCCTACCTGTGTTCCTTGTTGTTTGAAAGAATAAAGACCTTTGATATTAATCCCCGTGGTTTCCGCGCTCCTTCGTCTCCGCCACAGTAGGTGAGCTGTGATAGAATTCTGGACCGAAAACAGAAAGTAAGCGGCACCCCTTCTCCCAGTGTTTATTTTCCGAATTTTTTTTTTTAAGTGTTTTTGTTTTCCTGTTTGTTTCTCCCCGCGGCATGAAAACAGCCGCATGCTTCATCGCGCTAGCCTGTAAAGATCTCTTCTTCGTTTGAGTATGCCTGGGAGTTCTACGGGCTCGCCGTGGCGACGGCATTGGATGATGCCACCATCAACTCGCTGTTCTGGCACGGGGACAATTACCATCGCCCCGTGGACCTCCCAGACACCACGGGACTAAGCTGGAGGGTTAGCCCACGGAGGGCTCCTGTTCCCGAGTTTAGCCCACGGAGGGCTCCTGTCCCCGAATTTAGCCCAGTGAGGGCTCCAGTCCCTGAGTTTAGCCCAGTGAGGGCTCCTTTTCCGGAGTTTAGCCCACGGAGGGCTCCTGTTCCTGGGTTTAGACCACGGAGGGCTGCGGTTCCTATGTCTGGTCCACGGAGGGCCTCGGAGCCCGTAATCTTCCCCAAGTATTTTTTTTTTTTATGGGGGGGGGTTATAAGGCTCCAGTCGTAGAGGCCGGGCCTGGGGCCACGGCCTTTGAGGCTGCTCAGCCATAGCCTTCTGAACTGTCTGCTCCACCATGGCTCCCCGAGCTGCCTGATCTGCCATGGCGTCCCGAACGGGTACCGCTGGAGGCCTGCCGTCCCGTGTCTGTCCTGAGGGACCTCCAGAGCGCCCACCCCTCCTCCCCGTTGGATGTTGTGTGGCGCGAGGACGCGCCTTCTGGGAGGGGGGAGTAATGTCAGACTCCAGTCTGTGTGTTTTCTTCCCCCACGTGCTCCATGTGTTTGGTTCCCTCCCTGTTCCTGTCCTGATTGTGTGTTCATGGTTTCCAGGTGTGTCTTGTTATTAGTTATCTTCCTCACCTGTCTGCCCCTCGTTATCTGCCCTATTTGAGTTCCAGCCCGTTCAATTCTCCCTTGTCCGGAATTGTTCGTCAACCCCTCAGTGTACGTGTGTGATCCTACCTGTGTTCCTTGTTGTTTGAAAGAATAAAGACCTTTGATATTAATCCCCGTGGTTTCCGCGCTCCTTCGTCTCCGCCACAGTAGGTGAGCTGTGATAGAATTCTGGACCGAAAACAGAAAGTAAGCGGCACCCCTTCTCCCAGTGTTTATTTTCCGAATTTTTTTTTTTAAGTGTTTTTGTTTTCCTGTTTGTTTCTCCCCGCGGCATGAAAACAGCCGCATGCTTCATCGCGCTAGCCTGTAAAGATCTCTTCTTCGTTTGAGTATGCCTGGGAGTTCTACGGGCTCGCCGTGGCGACGGCATTGGATGATGCCACCATCAACTCGCTGTTCTGGCACGGGGACAATTACCATCGCCCCGTGGACCTCCCAGACACCACGGGACTAAGCTGGAGGGTTAGCCCACGGAGGGCTCCTGTTCCCGAGTTTAGCCCACGGAGGGCTCCTGTCCCCGAATTTAGCCCAGTGAGGGCTCCAGTCCCTGAGTTTAGCCCAGTGAGGGCTCCTTTTCCGGAGTTTAGCCCACGGAGGGCTCCTGTTCCTGGGTTTAGACCACGGAGGGCTGCGGTTCCTATGTCTGGTCCACGGAGGGCCTCGGAGCCCGTAATCTTCCCCAAGTATTTTTTTTTTTTATGGGGGGGGGTTATAAGGCTCCAGTCGTAGAGGCCGGGCCTGGGGC
>NW_015635516.1:23273-35598 GCF_001515625.1 Sinocyclocheilus rhinocerous
AGTTCCTATGTCTGGCCCACGGAGGGCCTCGGAGCCCATAATCTTCCCCAAGTATTTTTTTTGGGGGGGTTATAAGGCTCCAGCCGTAGAGGCCGGGCCTGGGGCCACGGCCTTTGAGGCTGCTCAGCCATAGCCTTCTGAACTGTCTGCTCCACCATGGCTCCCCGAGCTGCCTGATCTGCCATGGCGTCCCGAACGGGTACCGCTGGAGGCCTGCCGTCCCGTGTCTGTCCTGAGGGACCTCCAGAGCGCCCACCCCTCCTCCCCGTTGGATGTTGTGTGGCGCGAGGACGCGCCTTCTGGGAGGGGGGAGTAATGTCAGACTCCAGTCTGTGTGTTTTCTTCCCCCACGTGCTCCATGTGTTTGGTTCCCTCCCTGTTCCTGTCCTGATTGTGTGTTCATGGTTTCCAGGTGTGTCTTGTTATTAGTTATCATCCTCACCTGTCTGCCCCTCGTTATCTGCCCTATTTGAGTTCCAGCCTGTTCGATTCTCCCTTGTCCGGAATTGTTTGTCAACCCCTCAGTCTACGTGTGTGTGATCCTGCCTGTGTTCCTTGTTGTTTGAAAGAATAAAGACCTTTTGATGTTAATCCCCATGGTTTCCACACTTCCTCGTCTCCGCCACAGTAGGCGAGACGTGACTAGCGTAGTCTGATTCCCAAAAACAAATGACTCTTATGAGCCAGTCCTTTTTAGTGAATCAAAAACATACAGCACGACTAACGTAGCCAGATTACCAAAAAACTGGCTCTTTGAGCTGGTTCTTTTTAGTGAATCAAAAACATACAGCATGACTAACGTAGCCAGATTACCAAAAAACTGGCTCTTTGAGCCAGTTCTTTTTAGTGAATCAAAAACATACAACTAGCATAGCCAGATTGCCGAAAAAATTGGCTCTTTGAGCCGGTTCTTTTAAGTGAATCAAAAACTAAAAACATACAGCATGACTAGCGTAGCCCGATTCCCAAAAACAAATGACTCTTATGAGCCAGTCCTTTTTAGTGAATCAAAAACATACAGCATGACTAACGTAGCCAGATTACCAAAAAGCTGGCTCTTTGAGCTGGTTCTTTTTAGTGAATCAAAAACATACAACTAGCATAGCCAGATTGCCGAAAAAATTGGCTCTTTGAGCCGGTTCTTTTAAGTGAATCAAAAACATACAGCTCAACTGGCACAATCTGATTCCCAAAACAACCGGCTCTTACAAATTGGTTCTTTTTAGCCAATGCTTTTTAATGATTCCAAAACATACAGTGTGATTGGCGCAGCCCAACACCCAAAGAATATGAGCTGGTTCTTTTTAGTGAATCAAATTAATCCAATTTTGAGGCTATTTTCTTATTTTATAATCAAAGGTGATCTGTTTAACTCAATGACACTGCAGGAAGAGAATAAAGGAACAGGAAGGAAGTAAAATGTGAGTCTTGTTCATTGAATAATGAATGCAGATCATAGATGTGTCACAGAATTCTCCAATAATGATGGCAAAACTGTTGCTTTAACAACGCTGACCAAGTTGTGACTTACACAAGGATTATTTACATATTTCTGCTGAAATAGTCCTGGCTGGTGTTTCCGGATTATTGACATATTTCTGCTTTAATAGTCCTGGCTGGTGTTTCCGGAGCTCTGAGAGAGCTTGTAAATGGGATCTCATTTGGAGGGCAAGGTGGGCGACCGCAGTGTGGCTGTCACTGGCACTGCAACAACAACAATAACCAACAAATAAATACTGTGAATAGTTTAGGTGCAAGTCAACAGGAGTCTAAGCTATTAGGAAGCTGAAATGAAAGACTTTAAGTGCTTAGATCTCCAGCTGCCCAACGAATAAGGGAATATTTTGCCCTTAGTTCAAACCTCTGTGGAGGTGGGAGTAAGGAAGTCCCATTTAAGCATGCATGCCCCATTATGCTAGCTGCTGACTGGTCCATACGTTACACAACTTTCTGGCTTTGATGTCACACAGTTTCTATTAATGATTTAGTCGTTTCCCCTCTAGCACTACCCACAGGATCCTGAAGCTGAACCATCTCCTTAAGGTTCACTCTGAATAACAAATCTGCCTGGCAGATTCATGTTTTATATTGGACTTTAAAAAATGCAAAAATTAGATGGCATATCACAGTATAAGAGAAGGCTTTCCTTTTCCATCACCCTTGTCACTTTGAAATGTGATTAATATTTAATGCTTTCATGATTGAATTGCTTTTTACATGGTACATAATAGAAACAAGTTAATTGACCATTTTTGAAGCATGAATAGGGAGTGAATGCCTTATAATAACTAGTCAAATGCTTACTCTTTTAATTACTTAGTGCTAGTTTTAGATTATTTCACTTGTGAGTCAATGACAAGCACGTAAATATGGCAATATTTTATTACGCTGGTTATTGTATGCATCGTGGTACTTCAGAAATAAAATACCAGGTGAGCTACCGAGCAAGTTTACTATGTCAAAAAAGCCATACATATGGAGCTGGTCATGTAATGCAAACATCAAATAGTATTTGTTTACAAATCATACACTATGATAAAATTGATTTGAGGTCATAACAGTATTATGAAAGGAACCGCATATCAATAAATCTGCCTCTGTAATCATAATTTGTGTGAAAAGGAATAAACGTTGATGTTTTTCTGCCACCAATGTTCGTTTCAGCTGGAAACTGCAGTGTATGTATACATTTTCAGAGTTTTGCAAAAATGTACAGTAGGTGGAGGCAGGTTTTTCCCAGTGAGCCTAGGTTGATATTACAAATGATTAATTCCTAAATATTATGAACCATATGAAATATTTCAGCTTTGTACTATTTTGTACAATTACAATGCTGTATTAGAGGAATTGCAACATTTCTATTGTTGTTTGACAGGTCTAACTGGTGCGCATCCAATTATTGTCCAAACCTATAAGCGGCATTACACACTCCTGCATAGTGAAGGCATCAAAATTAATAGAAATAAACGCTAAGACATGCATCAAAATGAATAGAAATAAACGCTAAGACATGTGGTCAGGTCTAGAAATAACTCATTAGAAAGTTCTCAACATGTATTCCTAACAAGGAAAATATGGATCTAGAGAGAAAGAGTCCAGATGTAATGGAAACATATCCACATGAACTGATCAAATGGCAGAGCTACGAGGCAGCATGAAGCTGCAGAACGCCATTGAGACAATTCCACATCAGCTACCTGATACCATGGAAACAAATCCACACAAAGCTAGCAAATGCCGTGCAAGAAAATCGGCATAAAGTCAAAGGGAAATAGAGACGGATCCAGTGAAATAGTTCAAAATGCCAAAAATACCACAAGTTAATATATAGCCACAGGTCCTTGTTGTATGGAAGAAAACATTTATCAGAGACATTGATCAATAAACAATCTCATGGTGAAGTGCGGAACTCTGAAGGCTTACGTATTATAATATTTTATTTTGTAGATACATGCTGAACTTATTATCTTCATGTGTCCTGAAGGATATGTTAAATATGTTTTCCTAGCTGATTAGCTGAACTAAAGTCACTGTGTCTGTTTTGAAACAGTGTAAAAACGTCTTTTCAGTGCTACAACAGCTGCAAAAAAAAAAAAAAAACATAAAAGAGTGTACTTTCTACCTCTCAATCCATGACAGGATAAACATATTGCTGAATCTGGTCACCACCACTGGAGCTACTTTCCCGTCTATTAACAAGAGAACAGCAGGTACCATTGACCCAACACCCACTGAGGCTTTCAGTGTTGCTTATATTTTTAGTAGTACAATGGCCAAAGAGCACAAGGAGATGTTATTTGCATATGTCAATTAAGAATATAATTGAACCGGTGGCCCGCTATGACCCCAGCTATGATCACAGTCTCCTCAAGATTAAATTTATTAATGAGGGCTCCATGTGTCACATTCTTTGGGGAATGTGACACATCTCGATTAACCAAGAAATATCATTAGGAATACTTTTTAGCAAAAGCTAAATATTTTTAAGCATAAAACATTTCTGATCCTCACATTCCCGGACACCTACTCAGAGGGAGGAATAAAAAGTGTACTTGGGTATTTTTGGATGCAGTATCTGAACTTTATTGATTTTCCCAGAATCCATTTTAAGACGTCTCCAGTCCAGTATATGTAATAGGACCTATTATAGCAAGTTGGTGCTATCCATCCAAACCCAATGGTGAAAAAGTCTCGACTTGGATGCACAGTGTCCAGACAATTTGTTCTCCTAATACAAGCCCGGGAACTTAGGGCCTTAAAATGGCAGAAAAAAAATACCTGGACTTTTACTGTGACCTGATTCTAGTGAGAAGTGACCTCTCATTATTTTCTGTGCTAAGCCATCTCCTGTTGATCATGCACAGCTTTCCCATATGTCAGTGAGAATGTGCCTAGCCACAAGTTAATTGAGAGCACAATGATCGGTGTGGCAAACAAACACACAATGTGTGTCTTCACTGCAGCAGATTTTAATGGAAATCATAGAAAGGGGGTCCATGATAAACAGACATTTCAGTTATTTATAGATGTGGTTAATTTGCTCTATAACTTTTTAAAAAGACAAAAAAACTTTTATCAGCTGTGGTTGATTTGTCTACTTAAACCAAATGTAAATCTCTCCCTGTCAGGAGTCAGAATATGAAAACGAATGCAAGTATGTTTAAGAAAATATAGGTCAACATTAGTTTAGCATTGATGATATACAGTATATATATATATATATATATATATATATAGCCAAAGTTTCAGCACAAAAACACATTTAGCAAAATATTGTTTAATTATCCATATTGACCAAAATTCCCCCTGAAAAAGAAATTGACCACACCTCCCCCCCATCTAATTTTTATTTCATAAGTTAATATTAAGTACATTTTAGACACAACATTGCCAGTTACCTTGTCTATTTTTAATCCACCAACAAAAACATTCACAAACAAAGTCAAAGAGGAATAAATCGTTGTGAGCAACACAAAGTAGTGCTGTTCCAGAATGATTTGTTGTTGTTCTGAACAAATCGGTTAAGTGAATGATTAAATGAGTCACTCTTAAAGTCCATCAATTATTTCTCTCCTAAATTAATCAGTGTTTTGAAATGAATAGCTAGGCCAGGGTTGTCCAATCCTGCTCCTGGAGGGCCACTGTCCTGCAGAGTTTAGCTCAAACACCAATAAAACACACCGTAACCAGCAAAACAAGGTCTTACTAGGCATACTGGAAACATCCAGGCAGGTGTGTTGAGGCAAGTTGGAGCTAAAGTCTGCAGGATAGTGGCCCTCCAGGACCGAGTTTGGACACCCCTGAGCTAGGCTGAAAGAATGATTCACACATAAAGACAGTCGCCACCTACTGGCGAATCAATGTTATGTGCAGCAAGAGTCACTGAACAATCCCCATTATTAACATACAAATAGCCTAGAAATGTGCAAAACACATAAAGATGAGTGAAAAGTATACTATATGCACATTCTCCGAATGCAAGGACCAGACTAACTAGTATAATCTTTATTAATAAAAACGTTAATAATTTTATCTTATCTTTTAACATCATACTAATCTGTGATTTTAATGTAATTGGGTCTGGAGGGTGAGAAAAGATCAATAACCTCCGAGTTATAGTAAAGAAAACCTATAGTATTTATTCACATCTAGCAAAGGGGAATGTTAATAGGAAATGTGAAGTTGATGACTTGCTACTCTTATTATTTATGGCAGCGTTCATATTGCTTATTGGATTGAAGAACTGTCACAGAGAGCTAATCCAATATTGAAATGTCAGCTGCTTGATATAATCTATGTACTGCTATGTTTCCGTGCAGAATTATGCATTTATGAGAAAAATGTTTTCCAACACGTCCAGACTTGATTGGTTGAGATGCCTTTACACCTTATGTTCATCAAATTGTGCCAGTTTATTTATGTCACATTCACCAAGTGTGAACTCCCCCTCTAGATCTGAACAGACACAGAGGCAAACACACTCCTGCTCTCTTGAGTAAAAATTCAGTCAGCGAGTCGGTGTCAAGATCACAGATAAGCAATGATCCCTTTGCATTTTACATTGCTTGATAAAGTCAGTGATTTGGCAAGCTGTGAATACAAAACAAGGCACATCATCTCCAAGGAAAACCGAATGATACAGCTATAGATGCCAGACCATCAATGCTTTTCCAGATCAACAGTGTTATTAATTATAAAGTCAACATTCATAATATAACGTACTTCCAAGTGAGACAGAACATTAACTGACAAAAAAGTAGCATATGACTCGGTTTTATCCATTGCAAACTGATGGGAAATAACCCTTTGGCTTCTGGTTAACATTATTCAATAACCTGCATGACCAAAGTGACGTCAGTGGAAAGAAAAAGTTATTTCGAGTCCTTATTAGAGATCCAGAAGACAACAAAAATTATTTCTTTGCAACAACATAGGCTGATGAATCACTCACAATAAGACCCTTAATGTGCATTTAGAAAGTAAAAGGGTCAGTTTTGATTTCCTGTTGACTTTCACAGTTTTGTAAAGCAAATAATGTAACTTTTCTATATTAATCTTAAGTTATGACTCTCATATGATGTAGAATTATGAGTCAGCTATGACGATAGTGCAGATTCGGTGGCATTGTACATCCAACAAAGGTTCCTCCTCTTTGTGACATCGCCGGTCATAGTGTGAGTGCTGTACTGGGAGTCAATGAAAAGCAACATCTTTATTGCTGAAGTTATATCAGTGTCTGAAATATGAAAAATCAGTTACCCATTTCAACAAATCACAAAAGACAGGGTCTGGAATGAACTGGATAACCTTGACAGAGGCAAGCGTCATGCTCATGTTTTGTTTTCACCTAGACAAAGAAGTGCAGCACTTTTAATAATGTCTAAGGGCCAATACATTTGAAAGAGATGAAATTCAATTAGTGCAAGCCACATCTCCACCTCCTCTGACAGGAACTTGGTTGTTAGGCAACACCAAGGACATTCCATTCTCTCAGCCAGCGCAGTTACTTCCAAACGATTCAGCAAATAAAAAAAAGTGTCTGTGCGGTGGTAGCAGCCAGTCTCCTCCCAGACAAAAGAAGAGGCATTTAGACGCCACATGACTTCTCTTGCTGTGTAGCCTTGCTTGTTCTACCTAAGAAGTCCATAAAGTCTTTCAAAGTGGAGTCTTTCAGAGAGAAATCGATTCTGTCAATCAAACACCCAAGAGTGAAACCGACTCAAATAGAAGGAAAAACCTTAGATATGTAAAGCAGGGAATATAAAGTATGTTTAATCAGCACCCAGTGCTATTAGATGAGACTTAAAAGTGGAATTACTCTGTATTAACGATTTGTATCCACTACCATTCAAAAGTGTTGGCTCAGTCAGATTTTTTTTAATGTTTTTAATAAAAATTACTACTTTTTCAACAAGAATGCATTATAATTGTTAAAAAGTGACAGAAACTACTTTTATACTGTTAGAAAAATAGATTTCTATTTCAAATAAATGCTGTCCTTTTGAACTCTATTCATCAAAGTATCCTGAAATAATGTATCATGGTTTCCACATGGGTTTCAACATTAATAATAATAAAAAACATTTCACCAAATCATCATTTTAGAATGATTTCTGAAGGATCATGTGACACTGAAGACTAATGAATAATGGGTGCTAAAAATTCAGCTTTGCCATCATAGGAATAAATTACATTTTAAAATATATAAAACAATTATTTAAAATTTAAATTAAATTTAAATAAATCTATCTATCTATTTTCTTTTTTCTATTAGCTGTGAAACATATGCTGGAATGCAGTCTATGCAAATCATGTGTAATGCTAATCTTTTCTGCGTTTAAAGGGCACCAGGATTTAACTTAAATTTCCTGCCAGTGCAATAACAGCATTAACATGTTGATGGACTGTCTGCTTCTGCATAACCAAGAACTCATAATCACCATACAGTGTTGTGACTGTTTAGGGCTGGGTACGTTTTTCTTATTAATTATGCTAATGTGTGACAAGCCTCCTTTCTAATTACTTCACCGTCGGAGGAGTGGGCCTAAGCTAAGCAGTGAGTCAGGGGGATAAGGAGGCTGGGCTGTGGGTGGGTAGACGAAGAGATTGTTTTGATCATGCCATTTTAGGTATCTTCACTGCACATGGACTCATGCACATGCTTTTGAACTGCTGAAAAATATGTTGGACTATAGCTGTCAATCGAATAAAAACTGTGCAAATGAATTACGTGATATGTGGATTAATGATAGTATTTGTCTGCAGTAACAGCTGGGCTGTGATGACTAAGGAGTCACACAAACACAAAAATGGAACTGCTTTGATGGGAACTGTACAGCCTTATAAGACAATAAAGAGGAGATAGATAGGAAAGAGAGGGAATGTAATCAGCACATGAAACAGGCCAGAACTGAACCAGCATCGCTGTGAAAACAGCTCATGTATCGCCAGCATGTGTCACTGCGCCACAATGCCGACAGAGCAAACAAAGGTGACAGACACAATGGACTTAACCTACAACATAATTAGTTCTGTTGTGTTGTGGACTAATTCTCTTGTGTTATGAGCTTTTGTTTGCTTTGCAAATGATGCCTCCCAGGGCAACCGTACAAAAAGGTTCAGTCACGATTTGAAAACCGAAACTTGAAATAAAGCTTGAAAGCCATAAATTGAAAATCATCTATGCTAAATACCAAAGCAGCTCCGTCTATGCAATGATGATGTATGGAGATCCCTGGCTGACAGGTGCAGTTAAAATAAATAAATTAATTAAATTAAATTAAAATACTCCCTTGCATAGTGTATTCAACTAATGCGCTGAATACCTAGAATAAGTATGTAAAAATTGTGTTCTATTATACTACTATACAGTCTCTTTATACATTTATCAAATTGGTCAGAACTGAAGGATCCCCTTAGACAGACAATTCAAAATATTCCCAATTATTTATTTCAGATAAAAATTAAATAATAGTAATAATTATAATAATAATAATAATATGAATTCTCCCCTGCTGACGTGGTGGCCTTAGTCCATAACGGATGACACAGCCCTGTCACTATATCCTGCATGTATCATGTCATATGTCTGCTTGTCAATCTGGCTATATGCATGCACAATGAGCAACTGTATGTCGTTCTTATTTTACAACGTATTTTCATGGTACCAAAACATGAATCAGCCTGGCAGATAGACAAATAACCCACTCACTGGAGAATGGCACATATCAGACAGCCTCACCAAGGGAGATTACTGAACAAACCAATGAATTCTCCTCCATGAAAACAATTCACCACAGTGCAAATGAAAAGAAAAAAGTGCAACTATACAAGAAAATCAATTCATCAGCCCTAATTACAAATATGAGGCACTCCAATATTGTTATTGCAAACCCTGAACAAACCCATGAAAATGCAAAACTCCCTGTGGGCTTAAATAAATAACTATGCTGCTTGTTATAAATTATCAGCATCAGGGTGAAATGGTCATAAATAATGTATTAAATATAAAGTTAAATGGAGAGGATATTAAATTAATTAGACTAAAATGACCTGCCAAACTCCTGAATATTCATTGAGCTGCTTTTCTCTGTCACTTGAAATGCTACCTGACATAACACAGATTGATTAATTTGAGAAAAATTCCAGACAAAAGATTCTCCTTAAACATATCCTAAGTTACAATTTAAATGTAAGGTCATTTAAAGTCATTTTGTGCTGTCCATATAATTCACCTACACTACCGGTCAAAAGTTTGGAATAATAAAGATTTTATAGATTTTTTTATTATAATCAATAAAAATAAGATGTTTTTATTGTTTTTGAAAGAAGTCTCTTATGCTCACCAAATCTGTGTTTATTTGATCAAAAATATAGTAATGTTGTGAAATATTATTACAATTTAAAAGAACAGTTTTCTATTTTAATATATTTTTAAATGCCATTTATTACTGTAATGGCAAAGCTGAATTTTCAGCAGCCATTACTCCAGTCTTCAGTGATCCTTCAGAAGTCATTTTAATATGCTGAATTGGTACTCAGTTATTACTGATGTTTAATTATTAATAATGGCTCCAATTATCAATGCTTTTCAACATTGTGATACACTGTGATACATATTTTCATAATTATTTCACAATATTACTGTTTTACTGCCTTGCTGAGCATAAAACACTTTAAACATAAAAAAAAAACATGTAATTATTCCACACTTTTGACCGGTAGTGTATCTTCATGTTCTGTTTTTGTAGGAACAGCAAAAAGTGCATAAAATCTGGTAAGCTCCAAAAAGCATAAAAAGGGCACCATAAATACATGTCTTGTGTATGGTCTTTTAAAGCCATATAGGATATCTGTTCTCTGTTAAAATTGTAACATCTTTGTCTAATCTAACAACACAAAGGTGTTGTAGTCACAGTATGTTCTCCACCAAGAAGTCCAATATCAGTTAACAGTAGACTAACATGAGTGCAGTGATATTCAGTTCCCCCTGGTATATGTTACTCTCTCTCCCCTTCTGCTGCTTTGAGCTGTGCTCATTCTTTGATTTCATAATGCCTTACAGGCATGTTTCGATCCAAGTTGAAGGATGCACACTTGAGTAATAACATTCATGGTCAATATTAATGTTTTCATATTTGACAAACATTGCAGCCTTTAAAATTTTATTTTATGATCATGATTCGATCATGCACTGTCTATTTGTTGTGCTCCATCTTAAAAGAATCATGATTTCGCCAGTCATTTACGATTACTGTAAGTATTTTAGATTTAATTTCAGATCAGTTCGGTAACAAATCATTCATACTGATTTGCGAACGTAGGACTGATTCATTAAAAAAGAACTGACTGATTGATTAGCAATCAGACATCTGGCAAGTTTTGAGATGAGAGCAATATGCCTATCAAACAAACAGATAAAATATGTAGAGCAAAGCATAACAACTAGATTCACTACTACTATAGACATCTGCATGACTTAACCATGCCATTCAAGAAGTTGTTAATTGTCCAGAGCAAAAAACAGCATTTAAAATTTACTATTTTTTCCCCCTTGACCTAAACAACAGTAACAACAGTTGACAGTAAAAGAGAGATGTACATAACAACTTTCAGATCTCATTTCATCTCCAGTCCACAAAGACCATTTACAGAAACAATAGTGCAATACAGCTTGTTCCAAACTCCTGCAGCCTGCTACGGTCAGGTAGATAAATAACACATAACCGTCCACAAACACTTCAACAACACAACCTATTTGGAATACCGTTGCGTCGGGCAGCCCAGTCAAGGTGAGCAATTTAAGTAGGATAGATACTATTGTTTATAAACACCAACGGAAGAAAATATCAGCCATAAACAGATGAAAACCTAATGACAAGGGTAAAACGTGGAAAGATTCTCAAACCTCATGCTGTTTTTGGCTGTGCAGGCTATGACCTCCGCATTACAAATGAGTATATCCCTGAACATTTCAGGCTGACCAGTACAATTTGTTTTATGACTATGCATCAAAGCAATGCCTGCTTATTGAAGCAAATCCACCGTTCTAAGTACGGAAAAACTTTTAAAATTATGTCCAATAATAGCTTTTGTACTTTAAAGCCTTTTAAAGAATCGATCAAAACGACTCGTTCACGAATCGGCCTCGTTCTTGAGTCAACAACTCACCGATTCAATGAACGGACAGCTTTCGAACATATGTGATTTATAGTTAGAGCATGAGTGAACCAAGGATCTGACTGACGGGGAGAAAATTTGATTAGTAGCCGTACATCACGTTTAATAAACTGGCAAAATTATGTATCGGTATAAATTACTTGATATGTTTTTATGAACTGAATAATATGTGCATACTTGTGGCCTTTTAGGGTGTGTAATGCGTCAGTTTGGGACGTCTTAGAACACGTGATCGCGTAATTGACCCTTCGCAGGGAGCTTGATTGACAGGCGATCTGACCAATCATGATGCCATTTTTGTCCGACAAACAAACCAGAGAGGAGAGTAGATTAATGCCGAGTTCACACTCAGGGGTACATTAATGCACGGGCTTCAAGGGGCTGAAGCCCAGGGGCCTACACTGGAAAGGGGGCCCACTGGCTGGAGGGAAATTATAGTTTTTGAATAATTATTTATATGGGAGTTTGCAGCAGTGACAACAGTGTTCTGTAAACAAACTCACACACTCATTTTCAGGGACGCCCTGGTTGTAGTAGCCTATATAGTGAATGGCTCAGTTTAGGTTCCCCCCACACAGTTTGTATAGTTGGTATGTTCCACGTGTTCCATCGATATACTGTAAGCGGAATGTACAATGCATTCGCT
>NW_015635516.1:38392-39673 GCF_001515625.1 Sinocyclocheilus rhinocerous
AGTATTTGGGCCCAAAAAAGCATTTTGCACCTGACATGGTGACGATAGCCAGGTGCGAATTATTAATGCACGGGCTACAAGGGGCTGAAGCCCAGGGGCCTACACTGGAAAGGGGGCCCACTGGCTGCAGGGAAATTATATTTTTTGAATAATTATTTATATGGGAGTTTGCAGCAGTGACAACAGTGTTCTGTAAACAAACTCACACACTCATTTTCAGGGACGCCCTGGTTGTAGTAGCCTATATAGTGAATGGCTCAGTTTAGGTTCCCCCCACACAGTTTGTATAGTTGGTATGTTCCACGTGTTCCATCGATATACTGTAAGCGGAATGTACAATGCATTCGCTAGTAAATAACCGCAGCACGAGAGTATCTTTATGTCAACAAGCAGATTAACTGAAACACAACATTGCAGACGCCCGTGAAATATCTGGCATGCTAAATGGACCTGTCGGCAAGGAGTTATAGACCACAATATCAGCATGCATGTCTTCGGTTCCGAGAAAGGCTCCTTATAGGTCCATTTGGACCCAAGAAATGGAGGAACGTTTAGTCAATTAATTGTATCGTAAACTTCTTGCAGGCTACCATTTTAATAACATTTCCAGTCTCGCACGAGGACTCTGATCTCACGTGTGATCTTGCATTATTTCCTTATCACTTCTCACGTGCGTTTGGTTGTGAAACATAATTTGCGGACCAGACAGCATTGTCGGTGAATCTTCCTATTGTACAGTCATGCAGTGTGAAAACAATGGTGATCCAACGACTTTGAAAATCATGCAGTGTGAACCCTTCAAACATGTCCTTGTGGGGCCCATGCTGGCTTTTTGCAGGCACAGTGGGCTAGGGCCAGCCCACACCAAACCTAAACAGGCCCAGTGCGGGCTTGCCCAGGCGAGGCCCACAGCTTTGGGCTCACCGCAGCCTCTCTGTGAGCAGCCAGACATGAGCTTGTTAATAAGAATTTTGTGGGCAGTTTTCTTCCTTACCACTAGGGATGCTAGGGTGTTTTAGGTTTCCTTAAGTAAAGCCATGTGGTAGAGAGAGTTAGCAATAGCAAGCAGCAATAGCCAGCATGGCTCACCTGCTGAACACATTGTGCTGTGTCCTGGTTGGGAAATGTGTCATTTCAAGCCCAGTCTAAAGGAGTTGGGTTTTTTTCTATTTAAAAGTGAACATTGCTGATGTTTTTGCAGAGATGGTACATGTATGTATGGCCTATGTTTGGATTGATGCTAAGAGTTTAAGACAGTGTATTTGTATGCATTTTAGAAGG
>NW_015635516.1:40002-52174 GCF_001515625.1 Sinocyclocheilus rhinocerous
TTTTTGCAGAGATGGTACATGTATGTATGGCCTATGTTTGGAATGCTAAGAGTTTAAGACAGTGTATTTGTATGCATTTTAGAAGGGCTCTTTATTGATGAGGACACCACATCATGGTCCAGTTTGAATATGGATTGAAAGTTATTTTTGACGTGAGACTATAGTCTGGGCTATTTTTGGTTGTTCCTGGTTAGGAAGAGTCTGGTGTTTGTGAGCTGTGGCGTGTTTTCATTACAAGAGGTTGGATTATGCATTTGCTATCAGCCAACTTCAGCTAGGGACAGTGTTTGGAAATTGATGCACTACAGATAAGACTTTCACACCCATCAACTTTCACATGACGAAATCCTACAATCTTACAATGCTTTGTTTTTTTTTGTACTTTTGTGTATTTACATTTTTGGCTATATGTAGCTGTATTAACCTGAACTGAATGTTTTCCCTTTGACTACTGTACATTTTTGACAATATAGACATTAGTTATGCGGTGACTGCATCCATTTCAGGTGTATAATAACTGATTTTCCCAAAGACTTAAGTTATAGTAGCTGAAAAGTATTTAAAGTGAGTATAGATCAGGGGTGCATCTTGTTCCTGGAGATCTACCTTCCTACAGAGTTCAGTTCCAACCCTGATTAAACAAACCTGTCTGTAATTATCAAGTGCTCCTTCAGATCCTAATTAGTTTGTTCAGTTGTGTTTGATCAGGACCAGGTTGGGCACACCCCTGTTGTAGATTAATAGTGTGGGCTAACTGAGGGCTGCCCGTGCAGGGCCAGCACTAAGGGGCCAACGTTTTGCCAATGAGCAAAATCTCAGAGGCCCTGTGAATTTACAATTATGATGGCCTACAGCACATACAAACTTTAACATAACTGAACAAAAACATGAACACCTGGGATATATTCAGGACAGGAATCTGTACAAGGTGTAATCACTGTAGTTTAGCATTGTTGGTCTGTTGTAGTCATGAAACCTTAATGTTTAGATTTGATCATTTAAATAGATTTTATATACACAAAATTGTATTATTGCAATTCCATGATGTTATTGATGTCAGTCACAATTTTTCCCCTAAGCTAAGCTTAGTCAAAACCTTACCATCTTCCCCATGTCTGTTAAGAAAAGGTTAAAAGCACAACAAAAATTGACAGTCCAAACTGATCAATTAAACCCTTTCTGTCCATTTCATGAATGCAATACAATTCATTTAGCTTTGAATGAGTCTCATGGGAGCTTTTACACACATCTTATATTGACAAAGATCTCAGAGTTCATTTTTGTCCCACACATCAAACACCGTCTACTCAAAATAATCAAAACAATAACTGTAAGAGTTGGCTTTGCCTGCTAAGTCTAGCCATAGGCTCTCATTAATTATCTATAGCAGCCAAAAACAAACCTGGCAACAGTACTATTAAAAAATATGATCCATGTTAGAGTTGAATACCTAGAGCTGCCCTCCAACCATGCTAATATATCTTAGGCCTGTATGTCATTCACTTGACTGAACCATGCATTCTAATACATTTCTGTTTTGTTTTTAAATCAAGATTTAAATGAGCCGAGTTCTTTGAACACTCAAGTCAAACCAATATCGGGTGGAAAAATCATGAGTAATTTAAGAATGGGTGATAAAATAGTCATGGAAGAAGCCAGAAGCCATGACAGCCGATCCGTGTGGATCTGTTCCTGCGATGGTAGGTCAGGAATCAAAGTCGTATAAAGGCCACTGAGGAAGAACCAGAGTGGGTCATCGCCAGACACCCGCACCTCTCGCAGTGACATATCAAATCCGAAATTGTTTTTGCTTTGATAAATGCCTGATGTTATTTCTCCTCCACTGAATGCAACACCTCAAGGGCTGTTTACTTGGAGATGAGTCATGTGGCTTATAATTTTGAGAAAGACTCAGATGAGGGCTTTGTCAACAAGGGAAATTATTCTGCTTCTCCTCTTCCTTTGATTAACATGAATAACCAAGGAAGAAAATAATGTAATGTTGGCTTTGTGCTACTTGAATTAATATTTAGCAGTGATTTATGAAAATCAAAGCAATCCTGTGGTATTTCAAGTGTTCTTGAATAAATAGCAAAAACAGCAGAGCAAACCTAATATTGTGTGAATGTCATTCTCTTAAGAACAATTTCAATAAATCGCTTGCGCCTTGTGTATTTTTTTCTACCACTGCAGATCAATGACTGCGAGAGGTGGAAAAAGAGACTCATGAAACAGGATTTTCCTCAACTTAACGAGACGGTGTGCTCCAATATCGAGCTTTCCACCTGAGCCTGTCTTATTAAATAGATTGGACAGCACAAGTACTTCTATCATTTAAGCGGGTAGAACACAAGTCATCAGGGCAGTTATTTGAGATTTGACTTACTAGTCATATGGAGCGTAGCGTCCTGGACATGTTTTCCGACATGAGCTCCCTTATTATAATGACTAAAGTGAGTAAACTATTTCATACCTTTTGTTTGCTTTCTTAGCCCACCCTCAGCTGTGTGGAACACCAACACCAGTGGAATCTATTCATCTCCAGGCTCACCTTTCTGTCAAAATTATGCCCATTTCTTTCCATGAGTTATTGGATTTCGTGTGCTTGGCAGTTTATTAAAGTCAGCAGTGTTGGTCAGGGCACGGACTTAATTGACTCGGTCATAAGTTGACTCATAAACCTCTCGGTTTTCTCGCTCAGTGATCTCCCTCGTGCACCTCTGGGCCTGTCAGTTCATCTTAACAGGCAGGAGTTTTGGGCTTCTTTTCATCCTTTGTTGACTGGACTGAAAACATCCTACACCGGGTCTCTGACTGAGTGTCTCTTCGGAGCCCAGAGGTGACACTCTCCCCTTACCGCGCTGTCTAAAACAACCACAGCTCTCTGTTAAAACGAAATAGAAGTGTTTGAATGAGCAGAACATAAAGAGCTGTTTTAAGAACTGGCCAGAGGTGCCGGTCACTGGTGGAGTATACAGATGTCTCGTCGTATTGGAACTAAAACAAGTGGTTTAGATATCTTAAGGGTGCTTTCAATTCAATAACAATATGTATGCATATGTTTTTTTCAAACAGGTGTGAGGCTGTGAATAAAGGTTCACACTGCGGTAAAATGTGGTGGGTGGCTTCAAGCTTTCTCCTTTTGTCCTATTAAATGTTGCTTAAGTTTAATTGGCAGACATGAAAACGTCTCAGTGCCATGCGAGGTGATAATTGAAGCTGCAGCCTAAAAGATCAAGTTCTAGTTAATATTTCTCAGATTCAAATAAAACAAGAGCACTAGTGCCACAGCAGTGTGTGTGTGGAGTTGGTTCCTGCGTCTGTGGGAGCGGGTATTCAATTATTAATGCCTTATAATGAATATTTGTCATGTTTGGAATGGACCTCAGGCAACATATGAACTCTTACATGGCGCCTCACTGAACCGACATCGCTGACAGAAAGAATACGGATATACAGGTCTAATCTGACACCGTTTGCATAGGATTTTTCATCACGACATTGGCTCCTAATCTGTCTTTTCCTGAAATCTAGCGACAGGCTGCCAAAAATGAATAATGTTGTTGTCAATAAAGTTCTGATGGGCTACAAAATAGCTTGTCTAATTGGCATTCTACCGCATGAGTGTTGAAGGGGAAGCTCCAATTACTGCAAGGAAACAGACAGTTCTTAGAAACAAAAACATTCTTCTCCCAGAAAGCGTTGGTAAAGTATGAGAAAGACAGATTTATGCCTCTTTATGTTTCTATATTCCTGGATGAGTATGCATCTGTTATCCTGCCTCATTTTACTTTTGATTTAGAGTGAACTCTAGTGGCATTGCCGTGAAACATCAGCTCCTTCGTCTGAATCAGCTTTATGTTTTTTTATGTGAGAATGTGAGACCTAACATGGGAATTTTCACGTCGAGGTTTCATTTTTGCTTTTGAACACAGTTAGGGGGCTCATTCAAAATGTGCTCACGCTGTTTTAAAAGAATCAACATCATTTCTGGAATGGCATAATGGATAGAAGTGTCTAACGCTATAATTAGAATATCCGTAACATATCACACACACACAGGTACTACACTATTTCCGTGTTACTATAGTAACATAAATTATAAATTGCCATTAACTCCCCAGCATTCTGAAATAGGTGTACAATTAAGGTTTTCATATCATGATGGAAGGCTCTGAATAAAACTGAAACAGAGACGTTGGGACTATCATGTATCATTTCTTCATAAAGCAAGTTTTAGTGAAGGGGGAAGGGGTTGCTAATGAGTGAAATTCATTTACGAAGCCACAAGGAATAGGACAAGAGGGGGATCGAGCTGAATGAGCAGCAAGTTAAGCTCTAATAGGTCATTATATTGAGACAACATTGAGAAATCCTGGTGAGATTGCATCCTAAACATCTGCAAGCCTTTGGATTTTCAATATGGGGATTTATCAGCGACATTTATGAATTGTAAACACATATGTTGTGCCACCAACCTGAGTTTTCTTTTTCATATAGAGCTTGAGCAGAATCACCAGCTAAAATGAGAAAATCTCTTCATCAGATCCGGATTGTGATTTGCAGTCTACCTGTATTAATATTACATCACAATGAATTAATTCAAGGATTTGGTTTAAAAATAACCATGTCTTTTCCGTTAATAACTCTAAAAATGTGACGTAAGAAGGAGGTCATCATTTTTAATATTTCTCAGAATCTCAAAACGATTACCGGCTAACATTTTGGCTAATGAGAGGTTTCATCTTCCATGGAGCACACTGAACACTCTCAGCTGACTAGCAGGATGATATCCGTCTAAATCAGTAATATTAATATATGAGGGGTGGGTCCCAATAGATTTTCCTCATATATATGTGTCTGTGTAATCACAAACATGCAAACCTCCTAGGATTATTTTCTTGGAGAAGTTGTCGTCATATTGCTGCCAGTGCATCCAACCCCCCCCCTAGTAAAGCCATTATTCTCTATAGACCGCCAGTGGGGAGAAACACCTAGAAATGGCAGAGGCTGGCGGGGGGGCTGACTGCACTATCAAGTGATCTGTCTGACGAGGGAATATAAAGGCTATTAAATGCTTGTTGAATCGTCTATCAACCACTCTTTACAGAATGTCACCAAGGACAATTATGAAAAAGATACGACTTATAAAACCTTACATCTAATTATCTTGGCCTTACGTTTTTTCCTTCCTTATCTGAATTAATTAAGCACAAATGTCTTTTGTGCAAGTACAACAAGCACAAAAGCTTTCCTCAAATCCCTTCACGAAGGTGCAGTGGCAAAATAATTAATGCCAAAGCTAAATATTAAAAGCAATAATTAAGCAGCCTGACAATAGTTTGCACAAATAATGCAGATCAAACCTAATGTTGCTGAGCTCTATTGCATGTCAGAGTCATGAACTGTCCATTGTTCACAGCCACTGCAGATGTACAACGGAAAAGAATCCCATTATATATGAGGGCCTTTAAGTAAACTCATCTGAGTCACTTGAACTCAAATCAAAGCTCAAGAGTCACAGATCCCACAAGGGTAGTTCAGAACACTCTTATCCTGTGGGGATTAGATTTTCCTAAACCTCCAAATCCTCCTTGAGAACTGTTTGGAGCACAGCAGGTAACTTAGTTTCAAACACAAGTTCTTGGAAAAAATGTCTTTACTTCTAATATATAATTCACATATATCTGCATGTGTTTCATTTGTGATAAATAAAAAGGGAAAAGGCCAAAAGGCAATTTTTAAAAAGCAGATGGATAGAGTTGATGTGACTGAGAATAAATAATAAATGAACAACTGACATCATGCTCCAGTCCACTGAGACAATTGCTCTTCTTGATGTAGGAGTGTGATGTCATAAGCACTTTTCATGTGAGCAATGTTTCCATCATCCTAATGTACTGTAGTTTTGCTTTGTGTAATTTTCTGATGTCAGCCAATTGCTCATAGACAAAGTATGGTTATTTAAAGGCATACAGTGCTGATTCAAATCTATCTATCGGTCTGTCTGTCTGTCTACCTACCTATCTATCTATCTGTCTGTCTGTGTATATGTCTGTCTGTCTGTCTGTCTGTCTGTCTATCTAATCTATCTATCTATCTATCTATCTATCTATCTATCTGTCTGTCTGTCTGTCTATCTGTCTGTCTGTCTGTCTGTCTGTCTAATCTATCTGTCTGTCTGTCTGTCTGTCTGTCTTGTCTGTCTGTCTTGTCTGTCTTGTCTGTCTGTCCATCCATCTGAAATGAAGAAATAAATTCAATATTTACAGATTTCAATTTAGTATTGCATTCATATTCTTATGCTGATATATTTAGTATGTTATCAGTGTAGCAGTAAACACAGTGAAAACTATTTTTTGACCAGTGGCTATACAGTCATTGTCCTGCAATACCTCACAGGAAGACATTATTAATGAGAGGGTCTGGAGATGCTGAAGTTTTGATATGCCATCTTCCTCTCGACTCGGGACCGCCTCTGTCTCCATGTCAAACCCTTCAGCCCTGAAATTTACTTGCCTCAAGCATGTTGAGAAGTGCAGCCTCAGGGGACAGAGGTGAGAATTGTCGTAATCCCAGAGTGGTTCTGACAGTGGCGCAGGAGTCACCGGAGGAGTCGGCATCTGTCATCAATTCATTTCCCATCAGTCAGTCATTCAGTCACCCAGTGTCTCATGGGTCCTCAGAGTTCATCGTCAGCCCCACCCCTGCCAGTTACATGGGTCGGGCAAGAACACACTTTGGCCCACAAACCGCTCCCCAATGGAGAGTCACAGTGGTCTCATTTAACTTACTCACCAGCAAATTACTGTTAGTGTAAAATGGGTGAGACGCGTTATCACTTGCTTCCCGTTAATGGTGACCTCCTGATAAAGAGAGCAGTGTAACTTGCTGTCATCCGGCTGTGAGTGTAAAGTGCTTTAAACGGGGTACTTTGGTAGAAGAAGTTATTTTAAGGTGTTTTTAAACAATTACCGCTTTATTGGCAAGACAATTTACATCGATTTAGCTATGGAAGGATGTTGAGACATGTTGACTAAGTAATTATCTTTGACAGGCAATTAAGGAGCAAATTAGATGACTTAACATATTTAGAGAGCTTATCTCATCATTTCTGTTAGCTGCCATGCAGCTTAATTGTAGAACAGCAGTTGGTAATAATGTCACTCAGGAAAGCATCAAGCCCATTACGGAAATGTTTCAAAACACTTTCTAACATCTATCTGTGGCTCGCTGCAGTCATAACTAAGTTTCTCACTATCATATATAACAGGCAGGACAAGCAGATGAGTCATCACAGGGAGTGTGCATGGACCATGACGGATTCGCTCGCACGGTGCTCTCCTATCTTTCCCATTTTCACATAGGATAGTAAAGAGTATGGTTTGGTTTTTTGGGTTCTTTCCCAATCTCACATGAAGCAGGGTTCAGGAGTAATGAAAATAGGCCTATAATGGAATCTGAAATAAGAGCAAATGTATTCAATTAGTTGCAATTTAAATTAATCAGACATCAAATGCTTTATCCTTTAGCACTGTATGGAAAGCTACAAATAATATATTTTCTGATGAATAATAAATCAGGAAAAAGCTGTTTTAAATGCTTATTAGGTTTTAAAGTAGGTTTTAGAAATAGTTTAACTCCTGTAAACTGTCATGTAAACATTAAGCCTTATGCTTAGCAAATATGCTATTTCTTGCTCTTACATGCAACATTTGAGCTCCTAATGAGTATTTTTGTCCAATTTTCCAATTAAAATATCAGATGTTTGTTAAAACATGAAACTTGCTTGCAAAACAACACTGCATAAGATTTTATCTTCAATAGTGTCTTATTGTGTCTGGCAGGGTTTTTTCACCTGTTTTACTTCAAGTATAAACAAGTTTAAAATAAGTTACAAATCTACCAGTGCTGTCAGGCGAAATACACGTATATTCAAAAAACAGTCTATAAAACACACAAGATACTGCACAATATATTAAAATGTGATTTATAGACTGTTTCTTGAATATGTTCTTGAAGGTATTCATCTTCTTGTTTCTCTAGCAAATTTATCTTGTTTCAAGCATATATACCAAGGAAACCAAGTCAAACAAGACTAATAAAAAAAAACTCATTAAGAAATCTTTTTTTTTTTTTGAAGTGCAAACTGTAATCAGGTTGTAAATGTTTTTCTTATACCAACACATTTAATAGGAAAAAGATGCACACAAGAAATCCTTCATGAGGATTATTGTCTTGTAAAAATACAAATATATAAAAATCAATTCAATCATGACAACTCTCGGAAGATTTTAGCATGGTGATGGATATGACAATGTTAATGTATTTGATCTTGGCGGAATAGATCTGCTACGTTGCTGCTGAATTGCTGCTGCTGTTGGTTATTGCTGTAGTTGTAGACTATTGCTGCTGCTGCAAGCAAGTACAGGAACTTGCTACTGCCAATGCATATGGCGATACTGCGCCGTGAGTATTTAAGACATACTGCTGCTGCACAAATAGCATAACCCATAGCAGATCTATACAGGTGGAGCTGGGGAAGGTGGAGGGTTTCTGAGAAACTCTGAAAGCGCGCTGCAGGAATCTCAAGTGAATGCTAGCCAGCCATATAAATGCAAGGCAGTAAGCTCATTGGCTGCATATGCAGCATGAACCAATCAGCTTGTGCCAAATCGTTTAACTCTCTGAATATCATCAGTTGCGTTAACAACCCGTCAGCCTGCGCCATCTAGAGTTTCATGACTGAACTATATATTTAAACAAGATTTACTTCAAAAGCAACAGCGCTTAAGATGTTTTAGGCTTGTTTTCAGAGAATATATCTTTATTGTAAGTGTACTGGCAGAATCTTTTTTATTGTTTATATATTTACTTAAAACAAGAGAAAAAAATCTGCCTATGTTAAAGACGCAATCCAAGTATTCCATTTCCTTGAGAAATGGAATGGAATACATTACACATGACATTTCACAGGATGTACTCTTTAATCTGTAGTAGAATATATTTTAAAAGAAACTCTTCCATCACTGCGAGTGGACATACTCCCACACACGCGCAGGTTCGGGGCTCTCGGAAAGGATTAGCTTTGAAATCTATCGCCCCCTTCATTCTCATGGGGTAAAGCGGCTGAAATGAGAGATTGAGTCAAAGGAACGTTCCTGCCAGAGAGATCCGGTCTATGGGGAAAAGACGGCTGACGGGCTGAGAAACGATATTAAATATGTCCCTGTATTTAATATTGATCTTGTGCATTGACACTGGCCTCATCAACCTCCCGAGCTTTAGAGCTACAGGCCAGTTCTCTTGCGCAGCCTCCCACTCTTATCCACACTAATGATTATTTAGCTCCAATCCAGACCGGATGATTTGTAAATAAGTACAGTGGACGATCCATTTATTTTGGAATATTCATGGAGCAGTCAGTTCCCACGGGAGTGCATAATGATGTCTGTTCTTTTAAGAAAGGCAATGGCTGGTAAAAATAGTAAGTGGCTTTTAAGGAAGTGATGATGCTTACAAATCCTTCAAATGCATGCATGAATTAGGTAAATGTAAATGTAAGATGCAAATGAAGTTGTTTGATGTAAGTGTGTGCGTGTATTAGTAGACAGAAATAGATCTTCTAAATACTCAGACACTACGTAATTAAAAAGGTGATTTTCCTAAAAATGCTAATTCTGTCATCATTTACTCACCCTCATGTTTTTCCAAACCTGTATGACTTTGTCCTCTGCAGAACACAAAAGAAGATATTTGAAGAATGTTTCAGCTGTTTTTGTCCATTTTAGCTCCTAAAAGGACATATGATTGTATGATGAAGCATTTTAAATGTAAGTATTTATAAATATATTTTATTCATTAATTACTCACCCTCATGTCGTTCCAAACCTGTAAGATCTTCATTCATCTTCAGGACACAAATTAAGATATTTTTCAAATCCGAGAGCTTTCTGACCCTGCATAGACAGCAACACAACTGATACGTTCAAGGCCCAGAAAGATAGAAAGGACATCGTTAAAATAGTCCATGTGACATCAGTGGTTCAACCTTAATTTTATGAAGATACAAGAATATTTTTTTGTGCGCAAAGAAAACAAAAATAATGACTTCATTCAACAATTTATTCTCTTCCGTGTCAGTTTCTGCCGCGCGTTCACAAGGGTACCATGACGCATGCATGTGGTGCTGCTGGAACATGAATAAAGGCCTGTTCACACCAAGAATGATAACTATAAAGATAACGATATTAGCGTCCACACCAGCGGACGATATCATCTGTTTATTCTAAGTGCACAGGCGTCTGCCACTTTAAATCGCTGAGCTTGTTATATCAAGATGGATTCTGATTGGGTGTCAATGTTTTTATCATTCATCAGCTAGAAAAAAATCGCTCTGAAAGTGATTCCAACGATATCGTTTCTCTGTGCCTCTATCGTTATAACTGTGGTGTGGACTCTGCTATTCTCTAATAATGAGAACGATTTTTAGAACTATATATTTATCGTTATCTTTATAGTTATCGTGCTTGGTGTGAACGAGCCTAAAACCAAATTACAGTGTGGACAAACATATATCCAGGTGGTTCAGATGAGCATTTAAAGTCTGTGTGAACCAGTTGTTGACTTACTTGCAGCTGACTTACTTCAGTATTGTGATGTATTTCCAAGTGAAACAGAATATTGAATGAGAAAAAATAGAGGTCGGGGCTTGATTTTGGTACATCTCCTTGCCATCTAGCTCGCGGCAGATTGCACATAATTGCTTAAGGATGTTCTGCCCAAGCAAATTTTGAGAGTTTAACTAATGATTAAGAAGACAAACACATTTGTTCAGTGGATTAACTAGACTAATAATGTGCACTAACAAAGTAAATAGAATCAGTTTTGATTTCATGCTAACTTTAAAGGTATGTTCACCACTGAATTTCTTCAACTGTTCATCCATTGAGTGTGAACAGCTTTCTTGGAGTTCAAACATCTGTTCTGAAAAGGCTTGTAGCAGGTGTAAAAGTCGATGACAGTTCTGAACTGAGCCCCCTTCACATATGTTTTCTCAGACCGTGATAGGGACCCTGCCTGCAAGGTATATTTATAGTCAAAGCATATCGGCTCAGTGAAACCTTACTCTTACTCTTCGGTTGCTTTAGTAATATGCCTCTTTTAGACTAGTGTGATTATTTCCTGTCCTGAAAGCTAAATTCTGCTGAATCCTCACATATATTTTAAGGAGCTTCCAAATGTGGCATGTCAAAATGGCCTTAGGCAAGTCTGGCAGAAAGACAAAACAGGATGTGAGCTTGCAGCGCTCACTTTAGTGTGTGATGCACCACTTACAATAAGACAATTCTTTCCAATACAGAAACCCATTTTACAGGTTCATTAGATTATGCAGCCTCATTCCCTGTATCTATTTTTGAACTGTTGTTCGCTGTTGTCACGCAATGATGGTCGAAAACACTCTTGTGACATTTTTGCCAAATATCAGAATGCAGCTGGATGAGGTTATACGGGCGGAGACCCAAATAAAGATCCAGCTTTGTCAATCTAGCAGCACGGCATCACCTCTCCTAATGTCACTCTCTGCCCTCCCTAGAAATTAATTAAACTCACAGTCCCCCTAATTCCTCTTGACGTCTTTAGCAATGACGAGGTGGAGACTTGGTTCCTGAAATTAAGGGCACTGAAATGAATTGTCTTTTACACCCAGACTAGAGCCACTGGTGGCGACCTTAAGCTAAGCCAAAGGGGACTCATGTCTGCCTTTGTATTCTGCCGCCGTGCAAGCCATCTATCAGATTTTAAGGTCACTGTCGATTCTTAGTCATTCTAGTAAAAGACCAAGACACATGTGTACACAAAACCACACACTTTCTCTCACACACACACAAACACACACACACACACACACACACACATATAAATGAGATCCAAATCTGAAACAAGTGAAAATGCCAATTGCATCTTTATTTCTCACAATTGAGTTTACTTTACACAACTGTAACTCTGTCTTGCAATGTGATACTTTGTCGCAAATGTAAATTTATGACTTTATATATTACAATGGCTTTATATCTCACAACAGTTGCAGTTTTCTTGCAGTTGCAACTTTTTATGTCAAATCACTACTTTGTGTCATTCTCATAACTGTGATTTTATATTTCATATTGTG
>NW_015635516.1:52239-57253 GCF_001515625.1 Sinocyclocheilus rhinocerous
AAAGGAAGAAAAATTTTTTAGAGCATTTTTAATATAAATAAGCACCAGTTAAGACGCCAAAAGACCACTAACCTGCTGCCTTAACCTGACTGTACATGCTACTATACGGATACATTCAGAATAACTAAACCACTGTCCAGCGCATAATCTAAAACACCTTCAGCCGGCATTCATTATAAAACACTTGTGCTTTTAAGCCAAATACACGCTGAAAAGTATAATTTACTGCCATCTGGATGCGAGTCACTATTCTCTCTGCCATCTCTGATGAAATTGTCCGTGTTTTCTTTGCATTAGCGCTGTTTTTAACTTATTACTTATTACTAATGCATTCCCTTACTGGAATCTTGAACTTTTACGGTAGGATCAAGGTAGGAAATGTACAAAATATCTTCATGGAATGATCTTTACTTAATATCCTAATGAATTTTGGCATGAAAGAAAAATCTATAATTTTGACCCATACAATGTATTTTTGGCTCTTGCAAATATACCCGTGCTACTGAAGAATGTTTTTTTTGGTCCAGGGTCACATATGTATGTAAAGCTGCTTTGCAACCACGCAAAATTGTGAAAAGCACTATTTGAAGTGTGGTTAAATTATTGAAAAGTTAAAGTTCATAACTATACAAAGTACTGCATCATTATGAATTATAATTATTTGCAACTCAAAACATTTATTTTTATCTATACTCTTTTTATACTCAAGTAGAACTCAAATACAGTGTATTGTATTGTACATTTAATCATAACAGGTCAACAGAGTATTCAACTAAAATAAATGACTGAAGTATTACTTCAATATTTAACTAATTAAATTGTTTTATTCGCAAATCCCCCATTGTTACATTTGTGCTGTATGCAAAAGTTGTGTTTGTAAACTCTGCCCTTACAACGCCTGTTAGCAAAAACATACTGGATGTTTCAATTCATACCTCACATTTTCTTTGGTTTGCCCAAAAAGAAAGTCTCATCTTTAAAAAAAAAAAAAAAATTACACAGCATAATCTTAAAATAATTTCATCATTCTCAGATTTGAAATACATGGTGAGACTTGTGTCTTTAGCTGCAATGAGTTTCTAGACTCTAAAGGTTTCATCTGAAAAATGTGCCAAATCTGCAACACAGATTCCCAATAGTGTGCACTCTACCGAGTTCAGATGTTTAGCAAAAGTACAGCAAAACTGATTGTTGGTGAATTTCAGAGCTTATGAAAGTATAAGGTGAGGAGAGACTGACTTATCAAGCCCCCTTTACTGAACATACTGTAGCCTATATTTAGGCCGATGTTAAAATACTTAAGACACTTTTAAAGGGTGAAGGAACAAACAAATATCCATACACAGAATGTGATATTGTCTCTTGTGCCATAGTCTTAGGTGAGAACTCATACAGCAGTCTTGTTTACTTAAATGATATGACAACATACAATACAAACAATCCCCACAGACACATTATATGGCCTTCATACAGCTACAGAATCATAAGATGAGTTGCTTCATTCATCCCTTATTGACACTAGTTGTTGGGCTGAGTGAGCATGGACATGTCATTGGGGTTATGAAGTGGCGTCCTCTTTCAAAGGTTTCGTCCAGTTAGTTTATATGGTATGGTATTATATAGTATGTGTGAAAATCACTTTTAACAAGTTTCAAACATGTTGTAGAAGGAATTAAGAACCTAGCCAGTGTACTTTCTTAAAGATGAATATATATATATTCCATCCTTCCCCAAATGCATTTGTAAAAAGTATAGTATTTTACAAATGAATTTGTAGTGCACTAAGTTTGTGCTTGATGAAAGCATGAAATAACTAGAATGTCTTTTCAGTTAGTATAGACATGTAAATCTATTTTTAGTATACTCATCATGAAATAAATATATTTTAAATACAATTAAGTATATTTATTTTTCACTAGGGAATGCAACGAGAAATTTAACATCAGTTACAGTTTCCGACAAAGGTCAAAATAAATGTGGAGAAGCATTAAAATCAAAAAGTATGTATGTAAAAAAAAAAGAAAAAAAATTCAGCTGACACCCTCAGGGAAAACTAGTCGCATCCAAATAGAGCTGTAGACAAAATAACAACAAACACAGACAGGAAAGGTTGCTCTCAATCTTAAACTGTTTTATTGAAAGTTTGTTACTTAGTCACACACTCCTTTTTCTTTTTATATCACTGACTGATTCAAGACGCTCTGCGTTTAAATATGATTTAAATGCAAATGCAGTCTCCATTTTAATAACAGAGTCTGCGTGTGATGCTGAGAGCAGAAGATCAGTGTGATTCTCGCTGTAAGTAAATTCTGTTAATGATCATGCCGTCTAGTCTCTTGAACTGTTACTTTACTGCTCCACATAATAATCGTCTTAGTGAATTTCTTAGGTTTATTTGAATAAAAATCAACGTTTTATTCAACATTTGTTTTTTTAAATGTACTTTTATTCATGTTTTATATCAAAATACTTCAGTCATTTGAAGGTTGATTTCCATCAACATAGTTAACACTCTGTGATGCAATTAAAACATTGATCTGTTTGTCTGAAGATCATGACACAAACATCAGCATGAGTTTGGGGCAGGACTCAACTCTTTCTATCTTCTGTGATACACAAAAGGAGTAAAGATTCTCGCAACCTTCAAGTACACAGAGGCAGTATTCCATTTTTTCAGTTTTATCCAGTTTTCGATAGCTTCGTGTGCATTTTAGCCATTATTTACTCACCTAGCTCTCCAGAGATCTATATTTGTCCTTTTGTTTTCCACAGAAGAAAGCAGAAAATGAGGGGTGAACTACCCCTTTAAACAATTAAACACACTTCTTCATGGTGATTTATCATCATTTATACTTCATCTTAACAATCTTTGTAATTGGCGGTATGGTCATTTATTATAGGCATATTACCTGTAAAGATAATAGAGAGGAATGTTCAGATATTACATGAAATTGCTAAGAGATGAATATTAATATAATCAAATGTTATGCATTGTTAATCTACAGTCCATTCACTGTGTCTCTTCTGTCTCGAGCTGTAGTTAGAGTTGTTGTTCCGCATGCCTCGTAGTATCACAGACTGCCAGCCTAATGATCGCTCTAATTAAAGTGAATGTATTTGTGTAGTGTTTTCATGCCAGCCAGACAAGCATGATGGTGTCAACAGCATCCAACCAGTCTCCTTCACCAACGACCAGTGATGCATTTAGACAAATATAATGATTGTTGCCGTTGCCTCACAAATGGGCAAACACATTTGGTTGAAAATGAGAATTAAACGGCGAGCTATCAATTTCACTTTCTAAAAGATCATATTGCCGTTTCGCAATATGAATACACAAGGGCTTTAATACCTGCAGGAGTACAGTGAGTGAGTGTTGAATAAGAATTATAGGCCACTATAGTCTCATCTGATAATTGAAATGAATCATCCATTTACAACCACATGGCAGTTTAAAAATGAACAGTTAGCTCATGCAGACACCTGTTGGGACTGACTAACAGCTTGTTCTTTCTCATTGTACTCATCTCAGGAAGAGAGAAGACTGACTTTCTGCCAGTTAGCCAACGAGGGCAGAAGGATAAAAGAACGTGAGCTTCTTACTGATCAGCTGAAAAATTACAATAGATTGATGTTGGTTCAATTAGACCTTTTAAAAGAGATCATTTGGGCCGTTTTAAAGGAGAGCACTTCATTGAAATGTTCTTTTGTGATAATGCGGGTGACATTAAATGGCATGTGATCTTCCACCTGAAGCATTTTAAAAGCCATTTGGTATTTTTGTGGGTGGGAGGGGTGCAATTAATGATTCTTTTTGGCAGTAATTATAATAATCTGTGTTTTTGTGATAAATGACAGCATGCTAAATTATTTCTTGGAGAAGAAACACAACTTGACCTTTACAGAAAAGCACCTTTGAGAATTCAGTGGGGTATCTTTGAAAAAAGAAGAAGAAATTAAATAAATGTAATTTTGACACATTTAAGTCAGCTTTCCAGAAAAATAATGTACTTTCTAGCACTTGAGCAAATATGAAGCTGATTAGATAGAATTAGTCAACTAAAATATGAAGATCCTGTTTAGCAGGCTGCTACTACTAATCCTAATACAGTAGTTGCACTAAAGCTGTCATAACGATAATAATGATTATGCTATTAGCTATCAAACATTCTGTGTGAAGAGCTGAAAGGGAATCAGGCAAATTAATTCAAAACCCAGTCCTATTTGACTTACTCTGCTGTAAATTGTGTATTAACACTTCCCAAATCTGTTATTGTCACATAATACTAATTTCCCAAATTTTAAATTGGAAAAGCTAGTAGGCACTGATGAGCTGAATAAAAGGATTGAGCTAACGTCACATTTGTTGTGTTTTTCATTTTGATGGAAACATTGCAGATGCGTTGTTTTTCGTAAATGAGGCTTTGAAGTGCGCTGTCGTGTGTAGAGAATCGGGATCAGAGACTTTGCATCATTGTATCAGACGGGGGATAAGCGAGCGTCCGTGTCTCCAGGGGCCTGGATTGAGCTGGGCGGGAAGAGAAACAATGCAATTATGATTGATGAAGTCAGCATGTCCTGTTGATTCGTCTTCATTTTGAAGCGTGTGGTACACTTAAAAATGTGGTACACTTTAGCAGTATATTACTTTACAGACTTACTTTAAAGCATCAGAGGCACAAAAAGCTTCTTACAAGAAATGTTTTTATTCTATACTGAAAACTAAAAAAAAAGAAAATAATTGTGACACCCAAATTACATTTTGCAAAATACATATACAGTGCCTTACGAAAGTATTCATACCCCTTCATTTTTTCCACGTTTTGTTATGTTGCTGCCTTATGTTAAACTGCTTTAAATTACTTTTTTCCACATCAATCTACACTCCATACACCATATTGACAAAGCAAAAACAGAATTGTCACAACTTCATACATTTATTAAAAATAAAAAACTGAAATAAGTAAATTGCATAAGTATTCATACCCTTAACTAAATATTTAGCTGAAGCACC
>NW_015635516.1:57427-85474 GCF_001515625.1 Sinocyclocheilus rhinocerous
TGTTTGTCCTTCTGTAGGTTTCTCCTATCTCCACATATGATCATGGTGCTCAACTAGAGTGACCATCAGCTTCTTGTCCATCACTCTAACCAAAGCCCTTCTCCATCAATTGCTCAGTTTTGCCAGGAGGCCAGCTCGAGGAAGAGTCCTGGTTGTTTCAAACTTCTTCCATTAAGGGTAACAGAGACTACATGCTTCTATGACCCTTCAATGAAGCAGAATTTTTTCTTATCTCTTCCCCAGATGTGTGGTTTGGCACAAACCTGTTTCTGAGCTCTACAGACAGTTCTTTTGACATCAGGGCTTGGTTTTTGCTCTCATATGCATTATCAGCTGTTAGACCTTTTATTAAGACGTGTGCCTTTCCAAATCATACCCATTCAATTGAATTTGCCACAGGTTAACTTCCCCTAATGTGTAGTAACATTTACAAGCAATATGAATGCTCCTGAACTAAATTTCAACTGTCCCAGATGAGTACTTAAGCAATGGAATCATTTAAGTTTTTTATTTTTAATAAATTTGCAGAGATGTTAAAAAACTGTTTTTTGCTTTACCATTATGGTGTATGGCGTGTAGATTGATGTGGAGAAAAAGTAATTTAAAGCAGTTTAACGTAAGGCAGCAACATAACAAAATGTGAAAAAAATGAATACTTTTGTAAGGCACTGTATATACATATACACATATATACATATATATAAGCACTTATACTCTCTAAGTATCTATATAAGTATATATAAAATACATTATATATACACACACATATATATTTATTTATTATAAAAATATATATAATATAAAAAAATTATTATACATAAAAAAAAAAAAAAACTGAGAATGACTAACAAACTATTGACACCCAAAGAAAATATTATTTGTAACATTATATTAGAAAAAAAAAAATCTCATATGCCACTTACTTTAACCAACTGATTTTTAACCAAATTTAACAACCATTTGTTGAAAAAGTTTCAGGCCCTGCTTTATCCGCCTTTTTTTGAGAAGTACCTTCAGGGATGCCAAATAATAGGTTTTCACTCAATGTTTGTTCTGTCACTGTAAGTTGTGATGTTGCTTATCACACACTGACTTTTGTAAATTTCTCTGGGGAAATCGATCATAGTGAAAGGTTAAATGTCACAGCATATATTTTTCTGATCTCAATTAGTTGTTTTTTTGTTTTTTTTTGAATGTCAGCATGATCTTCCGATTCCACCGTAAAATAATTGAATCAATCTAATCTGTCTCTGACATCAACTCTACAAAAATTTGTATTCAAGTACTATATAAAAAGTGACATTAATCACTTAACTGGTGAATCGAGACATGCAACTTTTATTCCCTTCTTCAATCTACTGCAGTGTAATGCTACACTGATTGATTTACTTACTTTCAGACCAAGATGTATTAAAAGTGCATCAAAACTTTAGTCATTGTTGTTATTGTGTCATCATCCTTTTGTTCTCTTTTCCTATTCTCATAACCAGACATTAGAGAGAACAGACATACAGAATAACACATTTAATGAGTACAACATATTGATCTGATTTATTTGATCGATCACAATGTCAAATGGCATTTCCTTGTCCACTGGGATGACGGCATTAAGAGAGATTACCCTCAAGAAATCTGATTTTAAAATGTTCATGTTTTTTCCTACCTTAAAATATATAATCTAAAATTGATAACATTCCTGTGAGGTAACATTAATTCATTTTTAATGCAGTGGGTGTTGTTTTGGATCATGCTGCTTCTGACTGAAATGATCGCTTCACCACCTATTCAACAACACATTCGAAAAATTCATGTTATGCACTTAGTTTGATTTGGATTTCTAAGATGTATGAAAGATTTTCATTAAAAACAAAGAGCAAAGAGTAAAGACAAATTTGGTATCTATTCCGATTGGCTGAACATGATATTCAGTTCCACAGCACATTTGCTTGGGTGATTTTGCTTAATGCATGTATCTCCTCAAAGATGAATACTGAGCAATAACTCTTCTCAATGTGAACTGGGCCAGTATGCGTTCCTAAACATTATCTCAACTGCATAATGAGCTGTGTGACCCATTGGCATTTTTCTCAACGGTTCATAAACCTAAGCTTTATTTCCTTGAGCTTTAACTGTTCCCTCTTTAATCTAAAATTTGAAAGGTAGAGTACATCCACTCCTTAACTGAACATCCTCTTTTCTCATTAATTTCAGAACCTTTAAAAGGCTTTCAAATGCATTGAAATTCAGCGAAAACATCCTGGAGAATCCTTAGCTTTTTTTAAGTGATTTTTTTCATTGCACTTATTTCATGAATCTGCTGCTTTCTATCTATCTATCTATCTATCTATCTATCTGTCTGTCTGTCTGTCTGTCTGTCTGTCATTTTGTCTATCTCTCTAATCTTTAAGGTTAAAAAAAAAACTTGACTTTCTTAAATATTTTAAACTTCCAGAACTTTCAGAGATTTGTTGCGCTCAAACTGCAATTGCATTTCAGTTTAATGGCATAATTAATATTTTGCTGAGCAACTGACCTCTGAGTGATGGAGCACATCACTTTTGGTTTGTTAAACAAAACTCCACAACTAGTGTCACTTGCTGACAGAGGTGCATACTCACGAACCGGTGCATGCTCAGAGCCGGGGTGTTTTGACATGGTCTGCAGTGCAGACGGTTAATCAGCTTCTTGACCTGCAGCATGTGATATGGCCTCTGGCCCTTAACTGGCTCCGGCTCTGACTTGGGATTTGTCAGGCCTTTTCAAGAGGTCCCAGTGGGGTCTACGGCACCATTGACCCCAGCTCAGATGCGCTTGATTAAGGCACGGGTCAATGTTTTAATTCAGCTTGAGCCATAGTTGCTATTCTGCCCTTCACACAGAGATCAGGGCCTGGAATAATGAGAGTTTCTCCTGCAGGTGATTATATGGAGCAGTCAGCCTGAAAGGCTATGATCCTCTGGGATGTTCACCCTTCAGGTCTGGACACCAGCATTACTCTGGATGCTATTTTTAGGCATGCCGTTTTTAGGGTGGGCAGTGGGAGCGAATGCAATCACTTCCTTTTCTTCAAATACGTCAGTCTGACTTGTCTGCTTCAGTCGGTCGATCATTGAACTGCCCATGTATTTCTCAAGGAGGTAATTAATGTTGGTACTCCCTAAAAATGTTTGTAGATGAAAAATCTTTGATAAGTAGATTACGTTTTTTTCCCCCCTTTTCGGATAAAAACTGATGACATGACGTCATCGTAGAGTATTTGTGGTTGTACTATTTTGGACGGGAAGCAAGAGCTGCTTAAAGTCTGGCTCAATAAAGATGACGAATATGACAGCACCTCTCGGAGCGGTGTCAGCCAATTCATCATCCTGTCTGATGACATGATGAACAGCCCCATCCACTCGTCCCATATGACTCTTCACACAGCGCCGCTGAGGCGCATGTCTCGCCCAAACGCTGCCTGCCAGTCACAGCGTTCCCTTTGTCGCAGATCTGTACCTCGGTGCTGCATGTGACAGTAGGGGTCACATCTGCAGTCGGGTTTTATTTTGTTAATATAGCCACTTGACTGATGATGGCAAAACCCTGCGGATGAGAGAATTGAAGTTTGACGCAATCTGTCCAACACAATTGTCTCAATGTCCAGTTTAGATTTCTTTTTACTACGGACTTTAGCCTGAATAAAAACGCCTGACCTGTGTCAGAAAAACTGATATAAGTATGATGTAAATACTAAGACATTTGAAGAGTCCAAACACATTAGGAGCATGTAGCTGGCTTTATTACAGCCAGATAGAGAGGCGTTGCAACATTATATTTTTTTATGATGCATCTATTTACATTTACATTTAATTTACAGGACAAAAACAATTTTGATGTGCAAACACATTAATGGCTCATAAAGGACAGCTGATCCCAAGTAAAAAAGTAATATATTTAAAATACATTTATTTCATACTAACTATAGTTCAAACCTATTAACATACTTACTGACATAACGCTTGAGACTTACTGATATAAAAATTATAATTAAACATTTTTGGGATTACTACTTGTGCACAATGCACATTTCTTAATATTAAGCTAAAAATTTGTTTTTATGTCACTATTGATGAGGATTGTATGACATTGTATGAATAATATCAGTCTTTAAATGCAAGATATTTAAAGTGTACCTAAAGTATACTTGCAATAGTTCCACTTTAGCACAATTAAATATACTTCAGTATATCTTTAGTTGGACTTCAGCACTACTTCCGCACAATTAAAGTGCATTAAGCACAAAATTGGTTGTTCCGATTTAGCAGAATTTAAGTATACCAGTTCAGTATACCAAAAGTACAATTGCAGGGAATTTTAATTTAAAGGGGTCATATGATGTTGCTAAAAAGAACATTATTTTGTGTATTTGGTGTAATGAAATGTGTTTATGCGGTTTAAGGTAAAAAAAAAACACATTATTTTCCACATACTGTACATTATTGTTTCTCCTCTATGCCCCGCCTTTCTGAAACGCGTCGATTTTTACAAAACTCATCGGTCTGAAAAACGAGGTGTGCTCTGATTGGCCAGCTATCCAATGCGTTGTGATTGGCCGAATACCTCACAGCGCGAAGTTGATGTATTTTCTCAGCGACCAGCACAGATCAGCTCGAAGCGGATATCATCCTCTTTTTGAAGGCCAAATAAAGTAGTTTCGCTTTCACAACGAAACACACAGCGCCTTCACGACATGGCGGTGGCGGCAACAACAATACTACAGCGAGAATAAAAGTTACGCCTTCTTTCTTTGCGTGAACATTTGGGCGGCGTTATGCAAATCTTCCCACATCGTGACGTAGATATGTGGGGGCGTGTTAGAACGAGCCGTTTTAGGTAGGCATGGTTGACTCTTAACTTTTATAAAGAATATCTCTTTGGATTTGAGACTTTAGTCTTTGCAATTTTACAGATCTTCTTTATGCACCAAGAGCTTGTAACACTCCAAAGAGAAAGGAAAAATGGAAATCGCATCATATGACCCCTTTAAGTACATAAATATGTAGATGTAGTATACTCAGTATGAAATAATGTATTTCAAATACATTTTAGTATATTTATTTTTCACTAGGGATATCATCTGAATCAGCAGATTCTCTTGTTTAATTTATATAACAGTTACTCAAACCTTTCACTGAAATGTTAAAAAATATCAGCTCTGAGCAGATAGGGACTACTTTCCCCATTTATTTCTAATGGACTGACAAAAACGGAACAAAATGGAACAGTGTATACACCATATCTGACACAAAATTTCCTTTAAATTGTTAGCCCTTTAATGTATTTGTTCAATTTTGTTTTCTTGTTTTTTTTTCAGTTTTACCGTCATTCGCTGAATAAAAGTTATTTTATTATTATTGTTATTATTATTATTGTTAAAGGGGTTAATGGGGGATTGGTAAAAAAAAATTATACACACACACACACACACATTTATTTAAACTGTTGTCCATGTTCTCCATCACAACAACTCACACTCACACTGCACCTTTTGGACTTGACATTAATTTACACATAAGTTGTCATTTTAAAAATAACTTTAATTTACAATCTGTACAAATGATGTGAAATTCTAAGATAACAATTTTCCACACTCTTTATCAAAGTCTGTTACAAATGTAACAGTGTAGTGTAGCGAAGTGTTGCAGCCGTAGTCTCCACTATAAATTAGCAAAGTGAAATGTGGCAAGACTGGAGTTACTCATCACATTAAAGCAGAGAAGTGATTTAAGTTCAAATAATGAGAATGATTTGTTTGTGATGCCTTGAAAGCATGCTGCCTTGATTAACAACCAAACGTTCCAATTACTCTGAGATGCACATTAAAAAACAACCACATTAGCTCAAAGTATATGTTTCATATGGCTCTATTTCTGTAATTTCCTGATGCCATAAATCATGCACACAGTTAATTAAATACAAACACACACACTTGCACACAGTTTCTACAGAGCTGCTAAACACCCCAAGATGATACAACAGATCAATGGTAAGAGTCGAGAAATAAATTACTGTCATAATATGCATCACGTTTGGCAAATGTATCCTATTGCTGATGGCTTTCAGTTATTTATTATGAAGGCATAAAGCTTTTCTAACCAATGAGATGACTCCATGAGCACCCATATATTCCACCTGAGCATATTTCACTGCAGTGTCTGCTGTCCTTTATGTGGATTCAATACAAATATTCATTTTTGTTGTCTTGTTTACTTGGTAAACCAAAACATACTTTTTGAGATCAGGTTTGAATATGATGCAGGCTGAAATGGTTTCCATGGTAACACTTCAGAATAATAGACGAATGAGAGGGGGGAAGTTATGAGCAGGCCTGGCATGAGGAAGTACATCAATTACTGTTCCCTAGAGTGGATCTTCATCTTCAAACACCGAGAAATAATAATGCCGTGAGATATTGGCAATATTCACTGAGAACAGGCTAATATTGATCACAGTTATGTGTTGTAAACAGAGTAAATCTCCAGGTAGACCGAAAAGACAGACAAGGAGACTTACAATGACAAAGTCTCTGCAGTGTGGAGTCTTCAGTAAAAAGTTAATGAGGCCTGTTGGATATTAATGTAGTATGTATTCATTATTTAGTATTCAAGTTCACTCAATCAAATCATGTACTGAAAATAACTTTAAATGTCTTTGGGAGGAAGTACGCTCCTATGTTCCTGTTACAAGGATATTGAATTCAGCCACGATGATGATGATGAATGTTCTTAGTTTTTAGGTGATAACGGGAAATTATCTTTTACTTAAGCAAATTATGTGCTTTTTAAACAGCCAGGTGATTTACTTTTAAAAGGAAACGTGGTTAAGAGCCACAAACCATCTCATGACCAAGAAAACATTCATTAATTTTTTCTGCTTCATGAAACTAAAAAGAGAAACGCGTAACATGGAACACAGACGTTGCCTCCCACGTGAACATGCAATAATCTGAAAACATTAAACTCAAATAAATCATTCTGCCACAACTGGATTCCCATGACCCTCCCACATAACCTTATAAAATCCATTTGAATGTTATTATACAGCATTTCATAAAAACAAAGACTTTTTGCTGAAATACTAAGCCATCTCCTGCTATAAGAAACATAGTTTTCTCTACTTTGCAAAAAACGACTGTCATTTGCTGCCCTTTAATTGTTTCTTGTATATCTTGCTATATGAGGCAATAAAAGACACATTTTATTTGTTTAATGAAATTCACAAATGTAAAACCTAGCCTAGTGTTTCCACCCGTAGGAAATATTCTTTGATTATGGGTTTCAGAGGGAGAAGGAAAACAGCAATAAAAGTAATTTTATCTGAGGCATGAGGGAAAATGAAAAACTCTTAGAGACACGCCTCTCTGTAATTGCTCTTACTGAGATGGCTCATGTTGTCTCTTCCTTGGAGAAACATCAGGGAAAATTGCAGCAGGGGAGGAGAAGAGTGGGGTTAAGAGAATAATGGCATGATTGATGGCTCTCAAGAAGTGATTAGCTGATTTTGTTTTTATTTGGTTTTACTAGCCATTTCCTTTTTATGCTTGCTGGGTTTGACATGCCGGATAGTCAATTTTCAATCGAAAATGTTTAAAAAACTATACTACCCAAGACTCATTTCAAGCAACAAATTCTTTTTCTTTCTTTTTTCTTTCTTTAATTATTCTAATTTATTCAAATGATCTGATTGGCAGTGGAACTGCATTTTCTTTTCCAGATATTTATTCCTTACAAGTACCAAAAAGAATTGTTAATTGAACCACTAAGGGTCTGGTATCAAAGCCAGATTGTTAAATTCTTTACAATTCCCATCCTTATTCTTTATCCTATGCTTGTGCATCTAAATGTCATATTTTCATATTTATGTTTCATGAATATGAATAATCATATTGCGAAATGATGAAAGATAAGGCACTGTGTTTTCAATTACCTACGAAAATGAACATTTGAGGCATGAGCTTCACGACCAAATGCATCCTTTTCTGTTTGGAATGAACTAAAATCCATCATTCAAAATAGTATAAATATTTGTCTCATCCTTTGGTGGTCTAAAAATAGGGCTATTTAGTGGAAATGGCAACATTCATCTAACAGATTTATATCCGGTTGATGAACAGATTTTGCATATCAATGCAGGCATCAGAGATGGAAATCCACTCCATTTTACAGATAGCTTTTTGATGCCTTTCCATTATGAGGATGTCACCCTAAGGTCGAATGAAAATGCCATCCCAGTCTAAGCCGGGCAGTATGCTGATGGCTCAGAGCCCACTCGAAGATGCGAAATATCCCCTCATAGGTTAACCTCAGTCTCCACAATGATAACAGAGAAGCAGACACTGCCAGTGTTTTGTAATAGATGCTCCTTTATTGTATGCTGCATGTTAATAAGCAATAAGATTTAAATTTTGGAGGGATGGTTGTGTAAACAGTCCAAATTGAAATTCAGATCTCACTCCCTTGCTTACGAGTTTGCAACGACTGCTGCGGTTGAACTGACATTGCCTTAAAAATATTTCTTCAGCATCAAAAATAAAAAAAATGTATCATATATTTTAAAAAATTACATTAAAATACACGTGACAGTCTTTATTCCTTTTATCAATAAGTCAGTAAAAGCAAAAAGTGGCATCTATGCACATGATTTGTGCTGTCTTTCTATTGGCAATGGTACAGGAGAATAAAATGCTAGAGTGATTCTTCACCACCTGACTTACAGATGAGAAAAACCCAAGGTCGCAAGTTGAGCCATTTCAATAGTTTTACCTGCGTTTCCCTGGGAACACTTTTTTACACTTAATCAACCTGTACAATGGTTCTCTCTGCCTAAGCAGCGAGTCCCTGATTGCTTTTGTTGCATGGCAGCACAATCTTCTTCCCTGAACAGACCCACATCTCCTGTCTCGTTGCAAACTGCAAACAGGTCTGGCTTATGTAGACCCTCACTTTAAGAGTGTGGCAGGGTAAGAATCACATAATCCTGCAAAACTTTTTTTAATGAATGCTAAAGTATCCATTTGTTCTGACGTGGGATTAGAAAGGAAATATTTTATTTCAAAAATGAAAAAAAAAAAAAATAGCTCTAAAAGAAGTCAAAGCAACAAGCTTTGTGTGTAGCAGAGCAACTGTAGCTTTCCAGTCGTTCGCATCTCCAATCCAGGATCACTCATAAAGACACTTCTAAATGAATCAGCATTTTGAACAAATCATTTGGGTGAATGATTCAGTGACCACTCATAAAAACAGTCACTTGCTTTGTAGGTGAAAAACAGTACTGTATGTAAAGGAGCAGTATGTCCAAATTAGTAGTATCCAGTATTTATAAAAACAGTAGGTGGAAAGTGCCAAGATGACTTGTGCTATACTTCCAGCAGGTAACTTTACTATCCCATGAGGCCACTGGAGAGGATTTGTGAATAGCAGCTCTGAATGATGCAGCTGACATGACCATGATAACATTCATACTGCACACAATCATACTACAGAGGACATACTTTTTAAAGGTACACTGTGTAACGTTTGGCCCTCTGGCTGTTAATAGATGAAACTGCATGTGTCTTGAAGAAGTAAATTGTTTTGGTTGTGCTTTGGCTCTGTCTGATTTGCAGCACTGATGTACACATGGAAATCTAAAAAAGCTGTCATCTGATCAGGTAAGTCCTTTGAGTAATTGAAAACATTGAAGGTTTTAAGTTAATGATGTTACAAAAGTTATAGGTTGTCAGCTCTAAGCCTTTGAATGAAACGCAACCAGAAACAGAGATTTTCGATGCAAAGTCACAAGTTAACACCTGAAGACATTCATTTGGGGACCCATTAGGTTTGTAATTTACACAGCCCATTCTTGAACTAAAAATCAGCACAGTACTACAACAAAAATTAAATTACCTTTTACAAAAGCTAACACTACATAACCCCCTCACTGTTATATGCTACAAGAAACAAAATATCTTACCCCTTGAGTAAGAAAGAAGCCATCTCTGGATCGGCTTTAAATTCTTTAAAATCTTTTGCTCCTCTAAAAAAAGCCAAGGTTTTATGTACTTTCCCTTTTTACTTGTAGATTCTGCTTTTTTCTGCATTTCTTTGTTTTTACAACCGGTAATTTCTCGCTCTTAACTTTAATTAAGCTTCACGCGCCACATATACACCGGAGCTACTGCTCTCTGTTTAGGGATATGACGAGACACGCACGGACGAATGACGTGTACGTAATTTCCCGCAAAATCCATCCCCACAAGTCTAAAATATGAACACTTATTATTGCTTACTGTAATGATTTATGGTAAGACAATATGAACATACATAATATGGATGTAATATAGATGTAGCCTACTGGTTCATTATTTAAATTGTTGTAATTTTAAACAAAATTACATATTGTGTTTACGAAATAACATCTTCAAAAGAAGTAGGCCTATCCAGAGAGTAGGCCTAACGTTATGCAATTTCGGACGCAGTCAGTCACTGTTTTGTTCCTAAATGATTCAGTGTTTGGACAAATCGTTTTGGTGAATAATTAGATGAATCACTCCTAAATTCAACTGATTTGTTGCTGAAAGAATGTGTTTTGAGAGAATCTAGCTGATCCAATCAAATTCTAGAAAACTTTGGTCAGGTATGAACTTAGGACAGTTTTGACGTAACAATTCTGACCAAATGAGACGATAAAGGTTGCACAATGCGCTGCTGCTGTGTTTTTACGTGACTCTTGAAGTGTTACTGACTCTGACCCACTGACATAGACAGGCTGTGAACACACGCTGCACGCTCACTTGAACTCTGCAGCGCACTGTGCGGTGGCTTCTAATTGTGGACTAATGGTCTAAAAAAGAACATGACACAGAGATGTCCAGTCCTGGAAATGAGACAGGAAAACGGCCCGAGAAGAGGAAACAGACAGTTTGGACCAATCAGCACATAATGAGATAATCAAACTATTGTCTTTTTTCGTGTTATCTGGCATTTCAGATGGCGTGGCCTGACGTAGCGCTGCGCTGCTCTGGGATCAGTGATGTGGGAAATGCATTAACCCTGCGCTTTCTGGCCGAGCGAGAGGAGCAGTCCCACGGGACAGTGGCGCTGGCTTCTGCCAATGTTATTTCCCGGACAGATTGCACACTTATTGCATTTTGACCTGTTTGGCAGCCCGGTATTGATTTTTGAAGCATTACAGCAATATGAGGATGAAAGCGTTTCTCCGAGGGAAGGCTGCAATAAGCTTGTTTGCTACCTCTTCTCACTTCTTTTGGCTCCGTTGTTTTTGTGTGTTCGCCGCTAGTCGATAAAATAAATTCTATGAAAGTCTCGGAAATATCGCCCGGCACATGGCTTCCTCTTTGGAACGTTAATCAAATAAAGAACGATCTCATTTCCATAACACATCGCGTCTCTGCTCCATGTTGTTCATGGGCTGTAACCTGTTGCTTGTCAACGCTTACCTCACTGCCTTTCCCATCATCCTTCTTTGATTCGGTGTGTCTTAGACTGGATGTTAGCCACAGGATGAACAAATGGTGTCTGTCTCCATGGAGCATTAGTTGGTCTTTAGCATGTATTATTGATTTGACTTTCCTAATAACTGTCTCCACTGTCAGAAACCACATAGTAATGTGGGCAGACAAAGTGCTTAGAAAACATTTCAGTCATTACCTCGGCTGTGAATGTCACTTTTGTGGACACATTGCAATTGTCTCATTTTTTAACAGCGGTAACAATATTTTCACCTCTAAAATACACAATGACAGATAACTTAAAACATATTTAGATTTTATTGAGGAACTTGGATGAAGTTTATTGTCATACTGTCCTTGCAATTAAAAAGCTGAATACTTTACAGTTGTTTCTTTTTAGTGTGGCACAAGATTTTCATTTCTGAAATATACAATGACAGAAAACATAAAACATATTCCGATTTTAAAGAAGAACCTAGTATAGATGAAAAGGTTTCTATTCATACTGTACTTCCATTTAAAAAGCGTTTTGGTCTAATGTTGTTCTCCTTTTGGCTTCCCATTTAATCTGAGTTTTGATAAATGTTATAATATTGTTCAGTCTGTGCAACAAGATATATTGATTCTAATAAACAACAGTGTTGTTCTCATGCTAGCTAGATTCACGTCACCAAAGATTTAAAGGGATGGTTCACCCCAAAATGAAATTCTGTCTTCATTTACTCCTCTTCGTGTCATTCCAAACTTGTACAATTTTTCTCTGTGGAACACACAGATGATATTCTGAAGAAGGTTTCAACCGTTGTGTTCCATATAATGAAAGTCATTTGGGTCCAACTTTCATTGTGTAGACAAAAAAAAATCAGAGGCAAGTTTCAAAATATTTTCTTTTGTGTTCTGCAGAAAATAATCAGCATGTTTTTTTGGCTGAACTGTCCCTTTATAAATATTAGACCTCATGTCATCTTTCTTCACCTTCACTTTGGACCTCGTGCTTATTTTTTTCAAAAACTTCATATGAATCAAATCACAAGAATTCCCATGAAGTCAGCAACTCATTTTTTCATGAGATTGGGTTGATGTATTGTTGGGGTCCCCTGGTTAGTTTATTGCCTTGGGAAAAAGAAATCACAGGGCACCCCTTAGAATCATCCCCCAGTCATCGTGCCCCTGGGTGCGATTAAGGTATCAAAATCAATTCAGTACACATTCTTTTCACCATAAAGTGTAATGTTGCACCTGAGCTTACCTGACACCTCTATTCTTGCCTGACCAGAATGCATCCCAGTCCTCCAAGGCCTTGCACATGCTTCTCACTCAAAGCTCAATTCATCTGTACACATTTGCTTAGATATTTGATTAAATAGACAGATGATGGGGTGGTATTTGAGTATGAAGGATTGCAGCTTCTTTCAAAGACTTCCACTTAATTGCAGCAAAAGAGGAGAGCAAAGTCACGTCATGCCGGCGCTCAAGGTTATCCCTTTATCCAACATCTGAAAGCAGCAGAATTATTATTTATTTTTTTTTTATTCATTTATATATTTATTTTTTGACACCTGAGTCAAATAATTTAAAAAGATGAATGTTCTAACAGGTCAAATCAGGGCGTGCAAGTAATATAGTTAAATTATAGTTCATGAAATCAAAGCATGGAAGATAAAGCTATTTAATTCAAAGGGATGCATTTAAGGTAACGAATGCCGTCAAAAAAGAAAGTGCTAAAGACATGGAGGAGTGACAACTGTGAGTGCTGTGAAAATGTGTGGGAGGTTTAAAACAATGGATTTGAATCAGTGATGGATTTGTTGAGTTCACTGAGCTGGAACATTAGGAATGTAATGATTTGAGTAATCAACAAAAAAGTTCCCTAGACGTCATTCCCCAACAACTAACCCTCAAGTTTTAGAGGTAGGCCTATATATATATATATATATATTAATGAACAGATTCAAGTTTTATATGTTAGATCAATGCTGATGACATAGACCCCAAGACAAGAGTATGACGTGCTCAGACTACATCTGACAGGCAGAGATTAATTAAATGTAAGTCGTGACCCATTTCAGACATGTAGGTGGAGCAAAAGACCTGAAAAATAACAACATTACATTAAACAAATGATTCATTATCCTTGTGCAAACGCACTTGGTGCAATTCATTATCTCTGTTCTCCAATCTCCATAATTTTGGCTCAACCTGAATAGATGCTGGTGCCCTTTGCTTGTCTTGTTCTAGTCAGAAAGTCTTATAAATTCAGCTCATGGTTGCTATTTGTTCAGTTGCTAACAGGGACCTTCCTGCCCCAATGTAATCTCACCTCATTAACATTTTAGGTGACAAGACTGCCATGGCCCTTATCAAGAATTCATGAGTAAGGCTTATGGCCAAATTAACATTTTAGAGACAATAATTTACAGTCCTCTGTATGTCTGTTTGGGCGTGTGAGGGAGAGAATGAGAAACTCTTGCTTTGTTAGTTCTTGAACACAGTGGGTGAACAAAAGGCAAGTACATTTCACACACATTGCATTTGGAATGGTCTCCTCAAGGAGTAGCTACAGTACTTCCTCAAGTAGGACTAGAAAGGTTACCTGGAGTGTAGTGTTAATTAGATTCAACTTAACACATCTATAGGCAGCTTTTGTGCTAAAAACGCTGCATTTTATCCTAATTAAAGCAGCGAGATGGAACTCTCACGCTCCACAAAGACAGAGCAAAACCCCAAAGAACACGAGGCTGCTTTCTGCCCTTTGTTCGCATGGAGTGAGATGCTATCTATTACCTAGCCGTAAACAGCGTGAGAGTCTCCGTCTCAGCGCCTACCGTTGACACCCGCCTGCCTGAGAGGGGGCGTAGTGCTGAGAGGAGGATTTTCACACAAACAACAGAGACTAAAGACAAAGCGGCGCGGAACAAAAAAACACGTCGAGGTGGCGGTGTGGGCACAGACTGGTGCCGCAGAAGTGTGCGAGCACGGCCGGTCTGTGGGCCAATCTGTGGCGCCGAGTCCTGGCAGGGAAGGAGCAGCCTCGCGCGGTGACTCACCTTCTCTGTCAGGACAGCGGCATTATGCTGCGGTGAGTGTGCAGCAGTGATCACACCCACCAATTACACCGAACTCAGCTCACTTTCTTCACCGTAGCATATAGCCTACTGTCGGCGGCACGCGGGCCAGAGGTGCTTCACATGCTGCCACTTTCGGTACAACCTGATCAGACACAAACTGGACACTCGCAGCTTTAGTGAGCCCACAAAAAGGTGCTTTGTTCCAGATGCGCGAACACGGGTCACTCACGAACGCCTTCTACAATCCATCATCATCCGTGTGACATGTCTTAACCCACAGTTTACCGAGAGATATTTTCAGTCGAAAAACTAATTAAGATGCCAGGTGCATTTCTGAGTAAACCACCAGAAATGGCAGCATGAATTAAACACCTGACACATTAGCCACTAAGTTGTCAAAAACTCCTCCTAAGGTTTTCTCCTTGTATGCCAGTGGTGTTGAAAGCGTATGTATTTTTCCCAAAAAATATGTACAGATGAATAAAGAGTGGTAGAGCCTCTGGCAGTTTTAGTTGCCTGTAGGCCCAACTCAGTTCTAGACCAAAGAGAAAACAATGCATTACAGAATTTAAAATGTGATGATATAATCTAAAATAAACCATTCACAATTTTAATAAAACGTACTGTGCACAATCCTTACATTTATATGATTTTTTACAAATGTAAAAGGATACATTTTATTTTTAAAGGACTTTTATATTTTTATGTATTGAATATATTTAAAAATATATAAAAATATTTTATATTTTTAAGTGTATAACATTTATTGAAAAAATACATTTTGATAAACAGTCAAATTTATTTTTATAATGTTGTGTTTGTGGCTATTTCTGTTCATGGTGATGTTGTTGTCAAGTTCATATAGCTAACCTTTGCAATATGCTATTTTTATCACAAAAGGTCTGGTCTCATAGAAGATCAGAGAGTGATCACATGCATCTTGAGTCGTTTTCATCTACGCAATACATGATGTGCAACAGCATGATTTCGTAAGCCGAGACGCTCCACGCTGAGCGTTTTATGACGTTATGCGTTGAATGTTTCGTGGGTGTGCACTGCCCTCTGCTGGAGCATGAACACACGGACACAGCTAAAACCAACACGAATGTAAGAGGCCGCTTGCCACTTCACGTTGAAAAACTGTGATTAGTTTTATTTAATCCCATTTTGTGGTAATTACCTCGCAAACATTCACTCAGAATAGACTAATTAATTGCGTCTGTTGTGATTTAATCACGTATGTTAGTTAAATTTGTCATCTGCCTTTATGTACTTGACTGTGCATTTTTAAAGGGGTCATATGATGCTGCTAAAAAACATAATTTTTGTGTATTTGGTGAAATGAAATGTGTTTATGCGGGTTAAGGTTAAAAAAACACATTATTTTCCACATACTGTACATTATTGTTTCTCCTCTACGCCCCGCCTTTCTGAAACGCGTCGATTTTTACAAAGCTCACCGGTCTGAAAAGCGAGGTGTGCTCTGATTGGCCAGCTATCCAGTGCGTTGTGATTGGCCGAATACCTCAAGCGTGTAACGGAAATGTTATACCTCTACCATACTGTGATGCCCTTTCAGGCCGGAGCGACGAGACAAAAACATTAAAACCCATTATAAACAAGGCATTCGTTGCATCCAGTGGGGAGTGTGATGAATCAGTCATAGACAATACCAGGCAGTCGGCTACCTTATGTAACTGTTTGAGGCTTTGGAGTTAGGTTCACAGAATAAGTTTACCACCTGGTCAACTGTAGTATTTTCACTCTCTGAAAAGATTTTACATGTTCTTCCAACTATTCTTTATTTGTTTTAGACCATGTGGGATCACATCATGTAGTTTGAAATGGTAGCACACACCCTCACGATTCTCAGTGAGGTCATGGAAGATTCCATTTATTATGTTATTTAGTGCTTATGTCATGAAGTAATTAAAATAGGCATAACCTCATCCTCCACCCAAAGACATGATCTGTGTGTGTGTGTTTCTGTGGGTATGTGTGAGTCTTCTCCACCTACAGTTTCACTTATCTCAGAAATGAATCCATCTCTGTCAGCAATGGGGAGGTTCAAATCAATCATCTATCTATCTATCTATCTATCTATCCTTCTGTCTGTCTGTCTGTCTGTCTGTCTATGCATACATGTGCATCAATCTGCCTATTTATCTATATTACTCAAAATGACCTGATCAGCATTTTGAAGCCAAGACGTTTTTCTTACCACTATTACCCAACCCATGCAAAGCATATCATCCGATGAGCACAAATAGCAATGTGGTTGATTGTGTAACGTTTTTGCAACTGTGTAAACAAATCGAACGAAAAGCATTTCTCTTCACTTATTCGCTGTGGGTTTGAGGAGCTTTACGTTACATGATCACCAAGCAATAGTTTCCTGTGACAGAGATAAAGGCAGATGTTTTCAATTGAGCTCGGAAACTGTGTTCATTTACGCTTGGTGGGGTGTGCAGGGGCGCTATTGTTTTTTGATGACTTCCCCTACCCCCATCTACCCCCTTCTTTCGGATAGGCGGCGAATTGAACCCCTGCAGACTAGAGTCCACCTTCAGTTTTTCGGACTTCCTCGAACTTTGTCAAACTTAGCAGTAAGTTTGACGCGCGATCTTTATTCTCTGGCCTCCAGAGGCTGAAATACGGCTCGACTCTTCTCACACTGACTCTGTGTAGGCTTTTGGCTGCTTTGTTTTTAGACAATGAATTGCCAGCCACCTTTCCCTGGAGTACAGTTATCAGTTTTATTTATCATAAGCTTTTCTATCGCTCATGGATATCCGTCAAGTCTGTTTCAAGGCAGCGCATATTCAGGAGCCGTTCACAGACACAGAAATAAGTAAGTTGCTCCAGAAGTGATATGTTTACAGCGTATTCTTGTATGATGTTCCCTGTATCTCAAAATAGACTAATTATTTAACTCACAGCAAACTCCTGGGGTGACATTTTAATGCGTTTGTTTGGTTCTCTGATTGTGGTAAATCGCTAAAGCAACAAGTAACAAGAGGATCGATTTATTGAACATTCCTCCGCTGCGTTTAACATTTCAGTGGTTCTTTTCAGGGTGGTAAAAACATTTGCTTTTATTTTAAAAGAACATAATTTTCACTTTAATTTCACTTCAATCATTTTCACTTTTCAATTTTGTCACATTCCGAGTTTGCTGTCGGCCGTCAGTGATTAAAATATAGTATGAAAAAATGCTCGTTATTTGTTAGGTTTTGCTTTGCACTCAAATTCTTCTTCTTCTTCTTCTTTTTCTTCTTATTTTGAATCTGTGTATTATACAGAAACTGGTGCGCTTTTATTGTCCAAAAGAACGTAAGCTGCGCAGTTCAGGGCAGCGTGGAAAGTCACGTTGAACCTGAAGCCGCGCGCTGTCCCGAGCATCAGCCTGACTGTGAGCCACAAATGATGTAAGTACTCAAGAGACCGGGAGGGGCGTGTGGAAGTACTGATGTTCGGTACTTCTCATGCTCCGAAGACACTATGCCAAATAGCCTACCTACATGATTCACGTTAACTAAACCAATTACACATAGCCCCGGTTTCACAGACAAGGCTTAAGCCTAGTCCCAGACTAAAATGTAGCCTAAATCTTAGCTGTTTCAACAGAAAGAAACTTGCACTGATTGATCTTAAAATAATATCAATGCCTTTGTTTTGTCCCAAGAGGGACATCAGTAATGTTTTTTTTCTTAGGCACGTTTAAAAAAATTACTTAAATGTCCTAATTGAACTATATGGCCTAATCCTGGCTTAGTCTAAGCCCTGTCTGTGAAACCAGGCCATTTAGGCTAATAGAGGACACTAATGGGATTTTGCTTTTATGACGTAAACAAGATCTATAAACAATATGTTAAAGGGGTCATATGATGCTTTTTTAAAGATCATTATTTTGTGTATTTGGTGTAACAGAATATGTTGACATGCTTTAATGTTCAAAAAACACATTCTTTTTCAAATACTGTACAGTATTGTAGGTCCTCTATGCCCCGCCTCTCTCAAACGCTTCGTTTTCTACAAAGCCCCCTCCTTTGACAAGCGCAGTCTGCTCTGATTCAATGGCCAATTTGTTAAAATAATTGCAGCGCAAACACTGAAAAGCGTTCTGGATCAGTGTGTGATTGGAACGGAGTGACAGAGATTTACCCGCCCTGGCCATAGCGTTCTTTAATCACTCTGGATTTTCCAGAACACATATTTTTTTCCGATTTTTTTTTTTCCAGAAAGCACATGTGCTCTGCTCCTCCTCAACAATCACATACTCTGGTCTGGAATGACTCAAACTCAAGCAGAGTTATACAGTAAACTATATCAGTGTTCAATACTAAATATCAGCACTCTAATTGGAAAAAAATGATTTAGTGCTTTAACTTTTAAAGATTTTGCCGATTTTGTGGCAGTGCCAAGAGTTTGGTGCAAGATGTACTCAAGCTGTTTACTTTAGTTGGCTAGCTAACTTTTTGTTTCAGATGTCACTGACAGTAGGTCAGTTTTGCTTATTAATGTAGTAAACAGCTAGATTAAAAGGCACATTGAAGATATTTGCTTAGTCCATTGAAAGTCCTAGTCTGGATTGTTATGACAGAATTGTGATGTTTTATGTAAAATGTTACTCAAACTATTTCACAAACTGAAGTTCCTTATTTCACTACTGCCACAAGAATTTATGTAAGCTGTTGTTTGCTTTAAAAGGCCATTGAGTTAGACTGGTGTTTGATTAATTAAATATGTGGAGACTGGGAGGAATTACAGTATAGGCTATACATTAAATTAAGCATCAAGATTAAATCATTATAATGGCATTGAAACATATACATACACTCCAAAGCTTTTAAAACAGCTTTTGAGTAGCCAGTTTAATATAGATTATATACTTCAGTGATGAATGTTGTATGATTTCATTCTTTTTGTAAAGTCATGTGAGGAATTTATGGCTGCCATATATGGCTTTGTCCAAATACTCACTTCTGTTCTTGAAGCATTTCACCAAGAGGTCTGAAGCAACTGTGATATTAATCGTTTGGCTCAACTTGTTATGGCATAAGAACTAGAATGATTGCACTTCTAATTGCAGCATTATCCATCAGAAGTAACAAGATCAACATCAGCTGGATGTTGACTAGGCCAGAAGACTCTTCTTATTAATCCCTCTCAGTCTGCGCAAGTTAATGCTTGCCTTTACCTTTGCTTTTATCCTATAATAGGGGCAAAGCTTCATGGTCCATTACTCACAGTTCAAAGTAATAGCAATAAGTGGCCTAAGCCTTTAAAGGATGGTGCGAGCAAATCAAGATTGTGGAGTCAAGTTGTTTCATTGTTTGTTTTTGTTTTTCACATTTCAGTTCATGTAAAAGGCCATCTTAATCATGTTTTTTTTCCAGATACCGTACTCGGTTTCGGCCGACTTACAAGATAGCATACAAGACTGTGACTGAGCTAGAATGGAGGTGCTGCCCAGGATACCAGGGCCCAGACTGCAGAGAACTGAAAGGCTCTCCAAATGGACAGACAGCATATCCACAATCGTACCCACAGCCACAGCATGGACAAACTCGACCTGCAATAAGTATGTCATCAGGATATGTTCCAGACATCAAGGAGTATTTGTTTTTAAATGATTAAAATTCCTTAGTTTTTTTTTTAGTTTTTATTTGTATTTTGTTACCACAGGGCCAGAACGTCGAGAAATTGGACAATATGATATCAGACGAACAGCTGACAAAACCCGCATATTGGAGGAAGAAGTGCAGCGCCTTTCACAGACAGTTCTGGATCTTCAAGCAGCCATGACAGGTATGGCTGAGAACCTGAGGACAGACTTACAGGAGGACACCAGCAAGATGCTCATTACCCTCCTCAATGACAGGACTTCACCTGACAGCGCAAGAACAGGAGGCACGGAGGAGAGTGTGGTGCATCTGGATGGCCAACAGGCAATGAGAGGCCACACCCATGGAGAAAGAGAAATGGAGACATTGTTGGCCAGGCTCAACGATATGACAGATGCTCTCAAAAGCAAAGATGAAGCTCTTGAGGAACTGCGGGGAACAGTGACAGGGCATGACAGGCAGATACGAATGCTTATGGATAGTTCCTCTCAAGCCCTACCAGTCACAGGTGCTGCTGCTCCAGATATAGACACCCTTCAGACTTATATTGATGGGAAATTTGAGAAGCTCAAGAAGGAACTTGTTGTAAACATGGAAGAAGAGATGGCCAAGCTGAAAAATGCATGTGATGAAAAGATTCAGTCTCTTCAAAAAACATGTGAAGACGGAAAGGACAGCAGCTATGTGAGCCTTACTGATCTAGTGCACAACAAGGAAGCTGAGCTTAGAAAGGAGATCCGTGAGCTCCGGTTGGATTTGTCCATGTCAGATGGTGTAGTACGCACAAACAGACAAACAACCATTGGAAAAGATGATGGTGACTACGATGACTTGAAGAGGGAACTTATTCGAGTGGCAGAGGCCCATCGTGTCCTTAATGCCAGAGTGGACAATGAGCTAGACCATTTGTCCTCACTGAAGATAGAAGATGTACTCAGTTCGCAATTAGAGGACCTGGAGGACAGGATGAACGTCACTGAGAGGAACGCGGAGACTTATTGCTTCTATGTGGATGAAAAACTTACCAAGGAAATTAAGGATGAAGTAGCTATGCTTCGTCAACTCCTGGATCAGAAACTCAATGCTGTGCAGGATCAGTTCACTTCCATGTTGATCAAAATGAGCAACAACTCCTTCCCGGAAATGTCTAGCGATTCTGTCGATGCACTGCAAATTCAAGTCAATGCTAACAGGTACCTTATAAAGGGGTTGGAGGATAAGTTTAATGCAATTGGGCAGATATGCTCAACCGACTGCAAAACCAACCTACCCACTGATTCCCAAAAGCCAGAAGGTCTGGATAGTCTTGTAAAGGACGTAAGACTTTGTAGAAATGATCTGGATGTCTTACGTTCTGATTTTGTGAACAACATAGCAAGGCTTCAGCATGTGATGAAAAGATTCAGTCTCTTCAAAAAACATGTGAAGACGGAAAGGACATCAGCTATGTGAGCCTTACCGATCTAGTGCACAACAAGGAAGTGGAGCTTAGAAAGGAGATCCGTGAGATCAGATTAGATTTGTCTATGTCAGATGGTCTATTGCGCACAAACCGGGAAACAACCATCGGAATAGATGATAGCGACTATGATGACTTGAGGAGGGAACTTATTCAAGTGGCGGAGGCCCATCGTGTCCTTAATGCCAGAGTGGACAATGAGCTAGAGCATTTGTCCTCACTGAAGATAGAAGATGTACTCAGTTCGCAATTAGAGGACCTGGAGGACAGGATGAACGTCACTGAGAGGAACGCGGAGACTTATTGCTTCTATGTGGATGAAAAACTTACCAAGGAAATTAAGGATGAAGTAGCTATGCTTCGTCAACTCCTGGATCAGAAACTCAATGCTGTGCAGGATCAGTTCACTTCCATGTTGATCAAAATGAGCAACAACTCCTTCCCGGAAATGTCTAGCGATTCTGTCGATGCACTGCAAATTCAAGTCAATGCTAACAGGTACCTTATAAAGGGGTTGGAGGATAAGTTTAATGCAATTGGGCAGATATGCTCAACCGACTGCAAAACCAACCTACCCACAGATTCCCAAAAGCCAGAAGGTCTGGATAGTCTTGTAAAGGACGTAAGACTTTGTAGAAATGATCTGGATGTCTTACGTTCTGATTTTGTGAACAACATAGCAAGGCTTCACGCATTAGAGGATACTGTAAAAATGTCACCTGAAAAACAGTTTATTAATGTACATATACAGGACACCCGCAAAAGAATTAATGCTTTGACTGACAATGTTAATGGCTTGACTGGAACTATAACGGGATTGGGAGACACAGTTAGCAAATTTAGCCAAGACCTTCACACATTGAACTCCTCATGTTGCCAGCAGGTAAGCAGTTCCCCCCTTTGGGTAGAAACTGGTAAACCAAGCCACAACCAGATGAAGGAGCTAAAAGACCAAGTGGATGCACTGAATGCTCGAGTGACCACGGAGTTGAGTGTGTGTAAGTTCAACACAGCTGGAGTAGTTGAAGATGTCTCAGCGGTGGACGATAGGGTGACTGCTCTGGAGAAGATCTGTGGAAGCCTTGATGGTGACAGGAACAATATCCAGGGCCTTTCAGGGGAATTGGAGAGTAAGGTGGCACAGATGAACAGCACTCTGGGCAGTCATTCAGGAGCGATCACAGCTCTTCAAAACTCCCTCCTGAATTTTCAGAGTCAGCTAGCAGGAATGGCTAAGCAGATCCATAAGGACCATGCTAGTAGAGATCAAGGTAAGCTTTCATGTTTTAGTGGCAAAATGAGGGAGCCACAGAAACCTGTTTTTATGTTTTTAGCCAGTTAGTGTTGGGAAATGGAACAGTCAACAAATACAGTCTTTGTATTTGCCTTCCCATTTGTAACCACCAATTTTTATTTTGATTACATCTTTTGGGATTTGCTACCAAATGGTATTTTTAGTAACCTAACAGTTTGGGGTATGTTGCATGCTATGTTTTGCAGTGTATCCTTTCTCCATATTGAACCAATAATACAATAACCTGTATGCCCCCAAGCCGTTGAGAGGCAGGGGGCCAGCAAAGGTTTCCTGTGCCTTTTGTATGTGCCTGTAATATGTTAAAACAACAGTTACGCACTTTGGAATGGATCCCTTTGCTTTTTATGTTCACAAATTCATAAGTAACATGGTCAAGCATCTTTTTTATTTTGTTAACAACATTACATGTCTCTTGATAGCATGAGTGATTTCCTATTCATTAATTTAATGCTAAAATGTGTAAATGACTTTACTTTGGTCCTTACCAGTACATTTGAACCTATTTCAAAAAAATATCTCTGTACATATACTGTCTTTAGTGTTCAGTGGTTTTATGAGTGGAGGAGTTGTGTGGTCTATCTTTTTGTCATGCCCAGCTTTCTCCGCCTATAACATTTAGAACTGGCGAGCGAGTTCAGTTGCAGGCAGGTCTGGTACTCATTAAGCTCCAAAGTCAACTTGAGGGCCTCAGGAGGTGATGAATTCCCACACCCCTCTGCAGATGTTCAGCTATGAGACGACTGTGATGTCACTAGAGCACGCAAATTCTCTTAAACTCCCATTGAAGGGTGATGTCATCATTCCTGATAAGGGTGGAGGTCCGTCTTTTGCAAAAACAAAAGCTGTTTTCCCAAGAACTGTCTAAATAGTAACTGTGCCAAAGCGGCCATTGTTAAAGATCTATATATATATATATTTAAATGTAAGGGACTTTAACATTTATGCAGTGCCAATGCACAATAAATGTCATTTAACCTCAAATAATGAATGAAAAAACTTCCAGCACTAATTATTCAGTAGTGCAGTAACAACTTTCTGGAATATAGGCCTACATCCAGTGCAAAATAAGCCAGTTTAGCATATTTCTTTTTAGTGAATCAAAAGCATACAGCGCAATGTGTAGTCCGACTCCCTATGAATGACTCTTTTCACTCGGTTCTTTTTAGTGACTCAAAAGCATACAGCTTTTGATTCCTGAATGAATGATTCTTATGAGCTGGTTCTTTTTTAGTGAATCAAAAGTATACAGCACAACCTATGTAATCCAACTCCTGAGCAAATGACTCTTATGATTATTTTTAGTGAATCAAAGACACACATTGCAACCAGTGTAGACTGCCGAACTAATGACTCTTATGAGCCGGATTTTTTTAGTGAATCAGACACATACAGCTGAATTATGAGACTTAAATCGTCTGGTTGTCGATATGACAATGTGTAATTAAGGATGTACATAATGAGTTTTAAAAAATAATGTTACCTCAGATTTTGTTTGTTTAGTGTTATGGTTTAATATATAGTAAAACATCAAGGACAACTAGATTAAAAAGTTTGTAGACAAACTTTAAGTTGGCTTGAAAAAGCCTAGCTAGAAAGTTTGAAAAAGTTTGAAAAGCTTGCAGTCTGAAAGTTTTCAGTTTGAAAGTTAAAATAGTTTTAAAGATTAAAGTTTGAATGTTTTCAAGGCAATACAGTCTATCAGAAAAACAGATAGGTATAAAACATATTGCTAGGGTTGATAAGAAGTCACAGCCAATAAGTGATAAGAAGTCACAGCCAATAAGAGTGCTTGTTATTGTGTGACGTCAGTCAATGATCGCTCACTGAAGAGAAGGGAGCATCAAGTGTTCTGAGGCTGAACAAGAACGATAATTTTCCATAAGGTGGACATTTATTTCGTGAGTCATTGAAACAATACCACATCTATACAAATGTCCACAACCTGTGCCTAAACAAGAAATGCCCTGTTGTCTGACTGTGCTGTCAATTGCTGTGCGAGTTTTCGCGGAAATGAGGAGGAATTTCTGGATACTAAGAGGACGTGAAGCTATCCGCAAGCATCAACATCTATGCAGAGACTGTCAAAGGTGGAAGAACAAGCCGATTATTCCCAAAATGGCAGATCTACCGCCCGCCCGCTTGAGACTCCATAAACCACCATTCTACAGTACTGGCATGGACTGTTTCGGGCCATTCCAAATTAAGATCGGCAGACGCAGTGAGAAAAGGTGGGGGATAATCTTTAAGTGCCTCACCACAAGGAGTGTACATCTAGATCTTCTCACTTCAATCGATAGAGACTCATTCCTGATGGCCTTAAGGAGGTTTGTAGCTCGGCGTGGCACACCATTCGAGTTAATATCAGACCAGGGCACCAATTTTCGTGGCGGAGAACGAGAGATGCAAGAAGCCTTTTCAGCCCTCAGCCCTCAGCTACAACAACAGCTGGCCAAACAGAAAATATCCTTCCGCTTTAACCCACCAAATGCTCCACACTTTGGTGGGGCTTGGGAAAGAGAGATTCGGTCAGTGAAGAATGCCCTGCGCACCACCATTGGCTCACAAGTAGTGACCGAAGAGGTCCTTCTGACAGTTCTCATTGAAGTGGAAGGTATACTCAACAGTAAACCACTAGGATACACCTCAAGCAACGTAGCTGACATTGATCCTGTAACACCTAACTACTTGCTCATGGGGCGGCCAGATAGTTCCTTGCCCCCTGTAGTCTATCCAGCGACTGAGCTCACGGGGCGGAGGCGGTGGAGGCAAAGTCAGGTACTGGCTGATCAGTTTTGGTCAAGCTTCATCCGCAACTATTTACCTACTCTACAGTCTCGTTCCAAGTGGCATTCTGATGAAAGTAACATTTCCACTGGAGAGATAGTGATGCTTGTAGACCCACAGGTTCCTCGTGCCTTGTGGCTAGTGGGCAAGGTTGTGGAAACCTTTCCTGGTTCAGATGGCCAGATCAGAGCAGCAGAGATCAAAATTAATGATAAGATCTACACCCGACCTGTTGCTCGTTTGATCCCACTTCCTGCTTTCTCAGACAAGGACGTACCTGTTAAAGACTTAGCCCCCACAAACTGATTAAGCCTACTAAGGGGCAAATATGCTCCGCATATTTGGGGGCGGCAGTGATAAGAAGTCACAGCCAATAAGAGTGCTTGTTATTGTGTGACGTCAGTCAATGATCGCTCACTGAAGAGAAGGGAGCATCAAGTGTTCTGAGGCTGAACAAGAACGATAATTTTCCATAAGGTGGACATTTATTTCGTGAGTCATTGAAACAATACCACATCTATACAAATGTCCACAACCTGTGCCTAAACAAGAAATGCCCTGTTGTCTGACTGTGCTGTCAATTGCTGTCAATTGCTGTCAATTGCTGTCAATTCTCAATCACTTATTAAAATCTAGAACTGAATCCTGCCTCCGGTGTCCTTACCGACACACCAGTGCGAACACAAACCCACTTGAACTGATGCACATTCAATTCTAACTAATCCTTTTCTACAAGGGTACCTGGGGTGGTTGCTAGGCTGTTTCTAGCATGACTAGCATGTTGCTAACATGTTTTTAGCATGATTATCATGTTACTAGCATGTTATTAACATGATTAGCATGTTGCTAGCATGATTAGCATGTTACTAGCATGTTTCTAGCATTATTAGCATGTTACTAGCGTGTTGTTAACATAATTTGCAAGTTACTAACATGTTGCTAGCATTATTAGCATGTTACTAGCATGGTGTTAACATTTTGTTAGCATGATTAGAAAGTTACTAGCATGTTTCTAACATGATTAGCATGTTACTAGCATTTTGTTAGCATGATTAGCATGTTACTAGCATGGTGTTAACATTTTGTTAGCATGATTTAGCAAGTTACTTGCATGTTGTTAGCATGATTAGCATGTTACTAGCATGTTGTTAGCATTATTAGCAAGTTACTAACATGTTGCTAGCATGATTCTAGCATGATTAGCATTTTACTAGTATGGTCTTAGCATTTTGTTAGCATGATTAGTGTTGTAAAGTTTTTGTCCCTAAGCTGCACCCTCAAAGCAGTGCCACACCCCCCTTAGCTTGTTCAGTTCCCTGTTAGCCCCAAGCTCCACCCACCCAATCTCAAGCCAATTAGAGCTATCTCACAGACTTTATTAGCTGCACCTGTGTCCACAGCTTGTGCCTTTTTGTTGCATGTGGTTGTACTGTTGTACTGTACTCCTTTCATTCTGTTTTTCCTGCATGTGCGTAATTGACCATAAACCACACGCACATCTACATGCACAAAACTCCTTGGATGTACAATAAACTTTCCTATACCTGGTTTGACTAGACTGGACCTGTTCTTACCGACAGCCTCACTGGCTTCAAGCTAGCTACCTAAACATCTGCCACCCCCTTAGTAGGTTCCTCCTTTTCAATTAGCAAGTTACTACCATGTTTCTAATATGATTAGCAAGTTACTAGCATGTTGTTAGCATGATTAGCATGTTACTAGCATGGTGTTAACATTTTGTTAGCATGATTAGCAAGTTACTATCATGTTTCTAGCATGATTAACATGTTACTAGCATGTTGTTAACATGATTAGCAAGTAACTAACATTATGTTAACATGATTAGCAAGTTACTTGCATGTTGTTAACATGATTAGCATGTTACTAGCATGATTCTAGCATGTTTGGCATGTTACTAGCATGATGCTAGCATGTTTCTAGCATGTTTAACAATTTGCTAGCATGTTTCAAGCATGATTAGCAAGTTACTAGCATTTTGTTAGCATGTTTCTAGCATGATTAGCAAGTTACTAGCATGTTGTTAGCATTATTAGCAAGTTACTAGCATGTTGCTAGCATGATTAGCATTTTACTAGCATGATTCTAGCATGATTAGCATGTTACTAACATGATGCATGTTTAACAAGTTGTTAGCATGCTTCTATCATGATTAACACATTACTAGCATGGTGTTAGCCTTTTTTAACATGATTAGCAAGTTACTAGCACGTTTCTAGTATGATTAGCATTTTACTAGCATGTTGTTAGCATGATTAACAAGTTACTAGCATTTTGTTAGCATGTTT
>NW_015635516.1:85558-111877 GCF_001515625.1 Sinocyclocheilus rhinocerous
AGACAGCTTAAATACACCATACGTCTTATTGTATACAAGTGTTAACTCCCTCACTGAAAGTGTATGGGATTTTAGGTGGTTTTGATAGTCTGGTTTACTAAAACCGTAAGCCGGATCAGTTAGAAAATATAGCATATATAGATATAGATATAGCAACCCGAGTCAGACCAGTCTGAAGGTCTGACCCGAGTTTGGTGGTTGTAGCTTTAAAAGTCTAGGAGGAGATACATTTTAAAATTTGGTCTCAGAAGAAGAAGAAGAAGAGGTTTAAATAGGATTTCAGTAAGTTGGCTTGAAAAATTATTGGACTGCATTCAAGTACTAAAATAACTGATAATGGAACCATTAAGGAACTGGAATCATTAAAAGAATCCATAGATTTATTCTTGATTCCTATCCCTACTTGTAGCACATGATACAGTTAAAACTTTCAAGTCAGAAACACAATAGACCTTATCCCTGAATAGCTTCAGCATTACTCAAACTCTTTGGCCCGCTGATCATGGCAGAGGCACATTGCACAATTCAGGAACGGCCCATCCAGCTGTGCCTCTGTGACAAAGCGAACAAGCTCGGTTTCACTGGTAATTTACTCTAATGGATCTTCATTGATTTTTCATTAGTTTTTTTTATATACATGGTTCAGGGCATCAATTAAGCCTGGGAATGTTTGAGGGCCACATAGAAAACACTCTCAACTCATTATTCTGGCCGCGAAGCAGGCGTGTTCAGAAAACTCCTCACTGTTTGCTTTGGAGACAATGACTTAATTTCAGTTCTTGAATTCATCTTGATCCGTTTCCATGTTCTGTGGAAACATTTGCAAGGCAATGACGTTGTTGTTTAGCATTCTACTGATGCCCCCAAAAATGGATGTGAACTTTGAATAGTGTCCCTTTCCTCTCCACACTCTTATCAGCCATGTCCTCGCTCTTTTCTCTCTCTTCCTGCTGATTGATATCTCTGGGTCAGAGGATGTCAAGGAAGCTCTTTCCTGCTCTCACCAAATGCGTTTCTACTCTTCTTTTATATTATGTAACATTGTGTGAAGATAAACAGACTTTTAAGTGCCAGACTTTCCCTGTTGAAAAAAACAGCATATGCTGGTTAGGTATGTTTTGAAGCATGGCAGCTGGTTTGAGCTGGTTTAAGTTAAGCTGAGCAGGAGCTAGTTGCTTAGGACCAGCACATGACCAGCATAAACCAGCTCAGGACCGGCTTTTAACCAGCATATGCTGATTTTTTTCAACAGTGTTGAATGTATTCCCAGCTGGTTTCTGGTTAAAGTTTCTCTCTCTGGGTCCAGGAACACATGTGGAAGTTCTCGGATTGGATCAGGCCAGAAGTCTGGTCATTACAGCAGGGTCCAACTTTAGTTGTTTCACTTGGTGTGTGTTTGTGTTCATGTTTCCATGCACAAAATCACCACACCCCACAGAGCTTTTTGCCTTCCAATCTTAAAACTGTCAACAAAAAGGCCATTCAAAACCAGTCTTTCATTCATCAGCTAAATGTGTTTTAAAATATGGCTCTCCAAATCCCTAATTTCAGTAGAGTGTTTCTGACTCATTAAACCCACAGTTCTGAGTCTCTACATCCAGTATTTAAAATCAGCATGTCAGTGATTTACTCTGAAACATGTGTTTGTGTTGCTACCGTTAGGCCTTATGTGTGTGATGAGTCTGTTATTTGCTCAGAATCCCAAACAGACTTGTGGGAAACACACAGATCGATGCTTATTATCTCTTGGGAGATGTAATGTATGTGGGAGGGAATATGTTTGTGTGAAATCGGATATTTGAACAGACAAACGGTACTGACGCATTATTTTAGCCATGTCCATTTTGCCAGTATGAGTTGATTAGCTTAGAAGTGAACCCATGGGACTCAAGGTCCGCCCCTCTTTTGAATCACTTCCTACAACAGCCAATCAAATTCAGAGTCCAAATAGACCCTAATGTCAGGAATGACGCATTACACTTCTCAGTTTAGACAGCAGCATCTGGTAGGACAGGGAAGTTGTTTTCTCGCATCGCTGTAGAAAAGCTTGTAACCCACTGACAGCAAAAAGGGATTAAAAAGAGAAAATGCAAGGTTTTGGAAAAGAGTGTGAGATGTGCTAGCTCTTTAAGGCTGGAAGTGTGAGATGAAACAAATATTTTCTCCCTCATTAGACTCTGAGCTGACAGCAGCGTGTAAAGACCGAAAGGCTTTGTAAATAAGGTGCACTGCGAAGTTCAAAAACACTTGAATTGAACGTTAAAGCTTTAAAAACATTAAAGCTCGCCAGTGCATTAAAGAAGCACTGGCGTGAGTACTTTGGCAAAGTTTAGCTGAAATCACAGGTTAACAGCTTTTACTCAGGTTTACAGAATGGGTTAAATGCCATTAAAATGCTTTATAGATGCTTTTAAAAAAGGGCTGGCAAGCTGACATTCCTATAACCTTAGATTTTTGCTCTTTCTTTATTCTATGGAAGACCAAAACTGTTTACCAGCATTTTTCAAAATATAGGCCTATGCTTTTATAAAAGAAAGTCATATAGTTTCTGAATGAAATGACAGCGAGTAAATGACAGAATTTTTTATTTTTTTGTGTGATCTATCCCTTTGATCTATTAATTTATTCAAAAACACATTAAAAATGATCCTCATATTGAAATTACACCCCTTATATGATGAGCATGTTTGAAATTACTCAATGAGAATTTATTTTGATATTTTTGGATGGGTATAAAATAATGTCAGTTTCACACATTTGTCCTTAATGGGAAAAAAACTAATTAAAAGAATGGAAATAGACACACATTTGCCTTTAATAATTAAAAAACAAAAACTGTAAAACATTATTAATACTTTTTAGAAATAAAAGTATGCATTTATAGTGTAAGAGTGTTATTTTGTGCTATTAAAGTCATTTTTGAAACATTTCTTGAAAAGTTTCGCGAATCATTTTGTAATCAATATGAATACGAAGCAACTCCTTTCTAAGAACTTGACACGTGTTTTAGATATTTTTAAAAGGTTTTTCATTTTCTTTATTGTGGACATTCTTATACTATCACATCAAAACATGTAGGGTCAGCAAGATTTTTTTTGAAAGAAAGAAATTATTAATACAGGAAGGTTGTATTAAATTTATCAAAAAGACATGTATAATTTTACAAAAGATTTGTATTGTAAATAAACGCTGTTCTTTTAAACTTCATATTCATAAAATATATATAAAAAATGGTTTCCACAAAATATTTAAGCAGCACAATTTTCAACATTTACTATGTTTACCTGCATCCTCATAGTGCGATTATAATGAGATTTATGCAATATTCATATTACAAACTTTACCTCATGTAAACAATACTTTGATCAAATTGTAGCAACCGTAATTGTCGTCAAAAATATGTGCTGTATGCCAATATTTGTCAATTTATCAGTGTGTAAGAACATCCACAATAAAGAAAATGAAAAACCTTTAAAAAAAAAAAAAACCGTGTCAAGTATTTGGTCAAATAAATGCAGCCTTTGTCAGTATAAGAGACTTCCTTTAGAAACATGAACAAATGTTACCAACCCTAAACTTTGTAACTGTGTTTTTTTGAATAGTATATTTTTTGTCCTTTTGGGTCTTTCATCCTAAATCCCTCTTTTCTTTTTCGCAGGACTGCCTGTTCGGCAAGAGAGACCTGCGTCTGGCCCTGACACTCGAGCTCCTACACGACCCATGAGACCTTACGTTCCTCACATCCACATACCTTTGATCATACCACACAGAACAGTGCCAGCCCCCACTGGCCGTCCTCATGTGCGCCAGCCACACGTCCCACACCAGCCCTACTTCCCTCAGCCACCAGGCAGCCCCAGGCATCCCATCCACCCCGTACCACCCCACCAACCTGCCGTACACCAGCCAGTGGTGGTCACAGGGCAAGCCGGCCCACCTGGGTATGTGCACAGGGTCACGGTCAGACGGGATCAAAGCTCAGACGACTCAAAAACACCTTTGAAAGGATTTGCAGGTGCTCCAGGTATGAAATAGAATTAATAAGAGATTTTGGAATTTTGGAAGCTCATGCTTAAAGTGTCAAAATATTTGATTGTTTTTTTTTTCTTGTCCATAGGTTATCCTCCTGTCAATCCGGTCTCATATAATACAAAACAGTCTCAGCCAGAAGGTGTCTTTTTTCTTTATTTTTAGTGTTTGCTTTATAACATATTTTTTGTAAAACTGTTATAATTTAATGACTATTAATTCTTGTTACAGCTGCCCATGTCCCATGGAATCCTGCATATCAAAGAACCATTGCAACTCCAGGTAACAAGTTATAATGTACTGGAATAAAGTAGTTAAAACTGTTTTAAATTATATTGTACAATTCAGAGGCCAAAAATTTAAATAAATAAAAAAAACACTTTTTAAAAATATTCCAACCGTTCACAATTGTTGTCACTTGTGAGTAGACTCCAAAGTTAACACTTGCCAAGTGCAAATTGCAAGTAAAAATGAACTTTGGAAAGTTCCTTGACAGTGTCTGGTAACTTTATTAGGAACTGTAACATAACACATGGGAAAGTGAAACTGTAAGAATGATAGCCTGACCTTCACTGATGAAAGTGATGAGCATGAATCATATAAAAGACATACTGTCAAGAAAACTTCTGTCTCAACGTGGGTGTCTTCTAATGTCTTTACCTCAGTGGAAATTTCATTAAGGATGCCTGTTTTTTTTCCAGAGCATCAATTTAGAGACTACAAAATGAAAGAATGAGAAACAATAATCACATTGTCGTCATGTTCTTGAGAAAGGTGCTGTTAGAGACATCATGCTGATCACTGCCAAAAATCCTTTTCTTAACCAGTATTTTTGTCTATTTTTTCATATTTCAATCATAAACTTTAATTTATTGTATCTGATTTCTGCTTTAAACAATGAATTTGTCAATTAAGTAATAGAAACAAGTCATAGGCAAAACTATATATATATGTGTGTATATATATATATATATATATATATATATATATAAGTAATGTAATAGAAATATATTACATGAAAAACATACAGAACTTACATGCCAACTAACTGAAGTAAAATAAGTTTGTTGAAGAACTAAAATAACTAAAAATAAACTGAAATAAATCATGTTGATCACTGCCAAAAATCCTTTTCTTAACCAGTATTTTTGTAAATTTTTTCATATTTAAATCATAAACTTTAATTTATTGTATCTGATTTCTGCTTAAAACAGTGAATTTGTTTGTAGGGATATGCAAAACTGCACAGTCAAAGATCTATTAGTCAGTGGGTTGTCTGAATGACTAATGGAGTAGTTGGTGTTAAGGAAGCCTTGCAAAATTAAGCCAGTTTAGGGCCATGTCTACCAGACGCCAGTCCTACATGTACAGACATTCAACCGAATATGAATGTTATTGTTAATCATAGGGCAGAGTGGGGGAAAACACACCCCTTAAGGACTGTGTAATGTTTTTTTCTGTGAAACAATAGTTAAATATGTTCAGAAAAGTTATCATAGTTTTAGTGACAAAAATGACATAAATTATAAACCAAGTATGAAAAATGTCCAGAGTTTTTATTAAAAAAAAATTTATTTGTTAATTAATAGAAACAAGTCAAAGGTAAAACAATATATATATATATATATATATTAGGGCTGCCGCTAATGACTATTTTTATTTCGATTAATCTATCAACTAATTTATCGATTAGTCTAAACGATTAATTTCCCACAAAAAAAAAATCAACAATTTTACTTAAGAATATTTTATTAAACTATAAAATGGAAAAAAAATGAATTTGGAAATAAAACTGATTTAATAGGGCCCTTTAATTATAATAAAATTTTTTTGTGGTAATAAAAATAGATGTAAGCCTTTAAAATTACTTAAAATACATATATAATTGCAATGAGGCAATAATAATTAATTCAAATAAAAACGCAGGAAAAAGTGGCTTGTAAACTTGTGTCTGCGGTCGGGAGGAGCAAAGCTCGTGTGATAATAATGCTCGTGCGTATAAATGGTTATTATAGGATATAATAATATATTAAGATATTTATAAAGATATAAATAGATTGGGCTGCCACCTCTCACGCACGCATTGTGACAGTCAGAATTCACTCAGTGCTAAACGCCACACGTAGACACGTAAATAAGATATTATTTGCAGTTCAGAGAGCTTCACTGATTATAAAGGAACATCGTGAGATTGTGATCAATTGAAGTGAGTGACAGCTTTTTAGTGATTATATGGAAGCGCTATTTACTCGCTTTCTAGGCAGGCTATAATCAATTCAGAATTTGAATAGTTTTGTTTTTTAACAAAAAAGGATGTTGGACGTGATCCTTATGTTATAAAGATGAGCGATTTTTAAACTAAATTTAAATACTTGCCTGCCATTGAGGCGATGGATATAGGCTAAGCAACTAACATACAGAACTTACATTACATGCCAAATAACTGAAGTAAAATAAGTTTAAATTGAAGAACTAAAATGACTAAAAATAAACTGAAATAAAATAAAGCTACATATTTAGAAAAATATTGCCAAACCCTAACTAAAATTAAAAATATAAAAATAAAAGCTAATTTTATATATATATATATATATACTGTATATATAACGCTAAAATAACACTTGTCAAAAGTAATTAAGATAAAAATACTACTTAGGAAAATTATGCTTTTCTGTTGCTCTGTTTGGAAAAATTTCTAATAAAAATACATGGCCAATGAAGATATTTACTGCCAAGTAAAGTTAATTTTGGACTCTGTGTGTAATGATCAAAACATACTTTTCAAGCATGTGATGTTGATACGCGTCTCTTCTGCACAATAGTGTCACAGCAGAATTCCTTGACAGATCCATTTTCTTTCTCTGCTGGCCTCACACGGCAGATGTTCTCAGGGGACTTCGGTATCATTCGCTTTGATAGGGTGCTCGTCAATGATGGAGGACACTATAACCCTCAAACAGGTAAACTGAAACCCTGAAACTCTATTTAATAACCCCGTCTGTAAGATAAACATGTTTAGATTAGTAGTTTTACTACAAGAAACCAATTTAATAACCTATATATCCTATTTGGCTGCTGATGTTGCTCCTCCCTCTCTGTAGGGATCTTTAGGGTGCCCGCTGATGGCCGTTATCTGGTGAGCGCTGTTCTAACAGCTCCGCGGGGTGAGCACGCAGAAGCCGTGCTCTCAGTGTCCAATCGCAGCGTGCAGAAGTTGGACACAGCGGGTTACTGGAGTAGCCACCCACGGCTGACCCAGGATCAGTGCATGTGTGGGGGGTCTGCGTCCTTTAGCCTCATCCTCCCTCTCCGGCAAGGTGACACCGTGGCCTTGGTGCGCACTGCCGGGAAACTGGCGATCTCTGATTCTAGAGAGATCCTCTCCACCTTCAGCGCTATATTCCTATACTCGCCTCAAGCCAAGAGATAACCCTGTCACTGAGAGGGGTGCTAACGTGACTTTTAACGCAAGTCTAACTATTCACAATGCTGCCCCATTTGGAAAGGTGCGGTCACATTAACAAAATTTCTGCAAGAATAGAGGCATATTGGCATAACCAGCTTGAATCCATTGCGAAATCTTTATGGGAAAAACTTCCCAACCATGTGGATTCCCATTGAAATCACTGGATTTGGTTTGCGAAAATTTGCAGAACGGTAAATGTGACCGCACCTTGAGACTTGTGACTATGCAATAGAATTTGGCTTTGGTTATTTATCAGACACAATACGGAGTTATTTAGATTTTTAAAAGTGGAATGTGTTGGTGGTAAAAAGTCAATCACGAATGCACTCGCACAATCACGAAGAAAAAGAGCATAGCATTTGATTTTAGTAGTATATGTGCAACAATCTATATAGTTTTTTTTTATTGTGATCTTAAAATATCTATAAAATGTAAAAGGTTTATATATTTTTTGCAACGTTAAATTAACAAATGCGTATTTTTTAATCTTTAAAAACTGGTTCAACAGTTCACTTTGAATATCACTTCTTTTACAGCCAATATTTTGATCTATAAAAATAAATAAATGAACTACCATGATTTTGCGCATTTTGTTTTAAATGCACTTTGGGTAAGACAATAAAACAATTATAGATACTGTAAAATACACATTTGGGCTTGTAAATTAAAAACGGATCTATCATCTTTTGCAGTAAGCCTACATTATTTCACATTTAAATAATACATTTAAAATGAGTAAAAACAATAAAAGTAATTCTCCACAAACTGGGTTTTTGTGCCACATATTAAACTTACACTATACACACCCTGAAGACTTAAGCAAAGCAATTAAATTTACATTCATTGTGACATCAACAACTTCTCAGTGCTATAAACAGTCCACCCAGCTGTATTAAATACATCTTTAATAGATTCATAAACATTGTCCAAACCATAGATAGTTTTTTTTTTGTTTTGTTTTTTATATAGTACAATTATGCATTTAAAGGCATTTATGCTGGTCAAACACAAACCTATAACGCAAAAGCGAGAAATGCACCAACCCATTCGAGTACAACTACAAAAAAAAGCAAGTAAAACAAAAGGCATCAAAGATCAAGAGCAATGACAAAACACATTCAGCACTTACAACAGCAGTTTCAACAAAAGAAAGAATAGAGCCTTTTTTGTTAACATTTTTTTTTACCATTTTTTACCATTAATGTTAGTTTCATACAAGATGAGTGTGTTCACACACAAGAGGTATTACTTTCATAGAAAGAATGGGATTCCTTTGTTAACAATTAACAGATTTCACTTCCAAACATCGTAACTGCAGACACAAAGTGCAACACACATATATATTAAATCACAACAGTCAGCTGAACCATGAAATGCCCCAATTTTTCCCTAAACAATGATCTGACTTCAAGAAATGATTTGTGCTCTAATTCTGTACATCTATTTTAACATCCAGCACACAGTGCTCTAAAACTTACCCTTACGAGATTGAAAGCAACTTGAACAAAGCCCAAAGGTAGAGGCCAAGACCATAGTGACCACGTAGAGTGCACGTTACTTCAGTCGAGTCTTGCTCATCCTTCACTTGCACATTAGCTTTAACATTTTCTAAAATAAAAAAATTCAGCTTCCTGTTGTTCAAGATCGTCCACTAACAGTGAAAACCTGCAACGTCAAGATTCGATTCAAATTGTCTAACCCAACAGAAAGCGTCAATGCATGTGTAAAACATAAATGGTCCTATTTATATTTCAAACTAAGCATGCAAAGGCGTCACAAAACATTAAAGACCATTTCATACTCTCTCACAGGCCGCAGCCTACTTAAAGGTATAACATGCCTTCATTTTGAAAGCCAATATATACTACACTCTTCTTAACTTAATACAGATCTCTTGCCGAGGTTTACGTCTAAAAGCGCTTAAATCCTCGCATTGTGCACAAAAGCCTGCTGAAAAGCTTCAAACGTTATTGCATTTCTGTCATGAGTTAAGTGCAAGATGATCTGATATTTTTCCTTTCTTGGCTGCAGCTGAAAAAGTGCGATCGGTAAGGCGTTCTGCAGCAACCAGACGATGAAAATGTCAACAGTTGGGAAATAACAAGAAAGCCCAATTACGATGAAATCCTTGGTGTACTTTTCATACAAATCCAGTCGACTGTACGAGGCTGTGCGCGCTAAATCTGCTGAACTGTAAATTATGAGCCGTGTCCTCACGTGGCATGGCTCATTCTGTGCATACTTTCCAGTATCTACGAGATTCAGCTCATTTCGCACCATCTGGCAATGCATATTCAAATTGTCATACCGTCACCACATCTTAGAGGCAGTGCATGTTAATTAGTTAATTCTAACTAATTCCTTTGTATATAAATAATCTATGCTCTAAAAAATGTAAATTAGTGGTTGTAAAGAATATCTTTGCTAATTACTTCGATTATGAGCATATCTGTATGCCACCTTTAACCTTACACATACCCAAACAAACAGCTGTGCATTCATTCCGCTGACCAAGAGGCCATTGGTCGTCTAACTAATACTGTAAACATTAGCCCAATAGCAATAAATTCCTTCAGAGCTGAAGCAGCCTAACTCATAGCAGCTAATCAAAATGATATAGATTAGAAATACAGAGCAGCACCAAGGTGTTTCAGTTTGTGGGAGTTCTACCTACATCCCATTAATGTGAAGCTGGGGTGTTTTGGTGTTGGTTCAGCTTAGAGGTGCTTTTGTGCAGTTCACATTTCCTAGGTGGGATAGGACGGCCACTTTATTTGTCTTTAAGCAGAGATGTGAGATGTGGAAGGGTACCGGCTAAGTGGTTCTGATGGCAGAGATGACCGTGAATGTGTAATAGATGGCCCCTCTGGGATGGTCTATAAAAGCAGGTCCTCCGCACAGATCTCAGGGATAGGTTGACGCCAGAAACAGAATGTACTGAACTCTGGGAAGCTGAAAGCTGAACTTTGTTCTTTACTCAGCAAGGGAAAGACGTGATCCACCAGCTCACTCAATCTACTGTACCTACACACAAACAGAGAACGAGCGTGAGACAGCTAACCGAAAACACACAAAGGCGTCCTTCAACTCACAAGAAGACCTTGAACAAAGTTCAAGAATCAGCTCTCCACCTTTGAATCAGCATAATCTTTGACAGCTGAAGTCGACTTTAGAGATACTTTTAAGTATAGCTGCAGATCAATGTGCCTACTTACGAGGACTTGTTGCCCTTGGTTTGCTCCTGTATGAGCTCTCCTTTGGGGTTAACCGTAAAGATTCTGCAGAGTGGCACTCCAACCTCCTTGTAGGCAAAGACGTCCTAGAAGAAACAGTCAGAAGATCAGGCTTCAAGCGTCAACTTAGGACACCCTCTGCTGTTTTTTTCCACCCAGTCCACAAACAAAAACATCATTCTGTGTTAGTTCCTGACATTAGCAACGGTTTTATGATGAAATGGATGCATTTGTGCCTGTATAAACATTCAGTGTCTTACTCCACCCAAACAATATAATTTATTCAGCTGGAAACTGGAAATTTAAGCAGGCTGGTTCATAGCAGCTGGTCATGCAGTCCGAGACTGTGCGTGTAGCCTGAGGGGACAGCGCTTCGAAGTTCTAAGCCTCAAACATGAATCTTCGTGCTGAACTTTGACTCTGCTGCTGAGGTCAGTGTGCATTAAAAAAAAAAAAAAAAAGTTAACTGCATTCCAACTCACATTTGTTCGGTTTCCAAATGCGGCATAAAAAGGATGTTTGTTGGGCAGGAAAAGGTTCTTAATGTCAGTAAGGCATTCGATTTTGAAGATTTCTGGCTTCTTCTCAATCACCTCCCTTTCAGACAAAGAAAACATTTTGAGTAAGTGAAGTCAACTGCTTGGTACTTTTATATGTATTCTGCTTTAATGGGATTTATTCATTAATTCAACTTATTAAAGGGATAGTTCACTCCAAAACAAAAATTGTCATCATTTACTCACCTTCATGTCCAAATTTGTATGACTAACTGCATTCCAACTCACATTTGTTCGGTTTCCAAATGCGGCATAAAAAGGATGTTTGTTGGGCAGGAAAAGGTTCTTAATGTCAGTAAGGCATTCGATTTTGAAGATTTCTGGCTTCTTCTCAATCACCTCCCTTTCAGACAAAGAAAACATTTTGAGTAAGTGAAGTCAACTGCTTGGTACTTTTATATGTATTCTGCTTTAATGGGATTTATTCATTAATTCAACTTATTAAAGGGATAGTTCACTCCAAAACAAAAATTGTCATCATTTACTCACCTTCATGTCCAAATTTGTATGACTGACTTACTTCTGCAGAACACAAATGAAGATATTTTGAAGAATGTTGGTACAAACAGTTTTGGTTACTTACCACTGACTTCTATTGCATGGACAAAAAAATATACATTGCTCAAAATATCTTCTTTTGTATTATACTGAAGAAAGAAGTACAGGTTTGAAATGACATAAGGGTGAATAATGGTGACAGAATTATTTTTTTTAACTACCCCTTAAAAACAATGACGTTTATATAATACCTGTGAAATGCAGAGAAGAGGCTACTGGGAGAGAGCATGAGTGGTCCACGGGGCAGGATAATGCCTCCGTCATTTACCCATTGCAGATATCCTCGCGTCATGTCTGCCATGCCAATTGCCCTTGCTGAGCAGTACAGGAATTTATATCCATTTCTGGTAAAAACAAAAAACAAATGCCCTTTTATCAAAACTTCGTTTAAAGGCTGCTTGTGTCTTCTTAGTGAAGAAAACATGTCTTCAAGGAGGTTGAAGATTAAGCATGCAAACTCACTCAGCCACGGAGTGGTAGAGTTTAGCAATGCCCTGATGCGTCCAGTCCTTCCCAAACTGAGGCAAAATCTGCCCGAACACATCTGATCTGAAAGCACATAAACATACGGGTGAGCATGGCACGTACTAGAAAAACTAAAGACGCAAATTCCTCTAGTGCATATTTGTTCTACTTGGAAGGAAGTCCAAGTCTCATTCAACTGGCTTCCTAAATATAGCTTCTGACATTCTTTTTATTCTTAGAACTAATAGACTTGTAAAGGAGAGAGATTTTTTTTCTCAGCTTGGGCAAAACTCTGTGTCGTCTACTAATGAGGATCTTCTCCCCGCTTTAGCATTTTATCTCCGGCTCTTTCTGAGTGGCATTATGAGAGAGCAAGATTTAAATTGGCTCATTATGGTGACATCCTCCTCCTAGTCCAACCTTGGTCTAGGCGCACCCCACAGTCAGCCGCCCTGCTTCACAGCCTCAGAGAGATGTGTCAGGCAAGCGGGTCAGAGAAATAATAAGCAGCAGTCAATCTGCCCATTGATGTTTGCCACCCACCAGCCACTGAGGGCACGAGTCTGGAGGCGGAGAGCATTCGTTTGCATAGACGCTTTGATATTACAGCCGGCTTTGCAGTAATTAAAAACCAAAGACGGTGGAACGGTATCGCACTAATATTAGAGCTGTGAACTCCATCAAACAGCCAGTAAAACTCAGGGAGACATTGTCCGTTAAATGATGCATTGTCTTTGTCACTGAAAGCGTTAGTGGAGAGGACTGTGATGCGAGATCATTATTAGTGGTTCATTATTTGCCACATACTCAGAGTGCTTGTTTTGATGAAGCAGACTCTGTCTTGATCTATAAACCTCTTTCTGTTTTGGCAGTAAAAAACCTGGCAGTGAGTGACTCCTTCTGCAGTAACTAATGGAAATGTTTATGCACACCTAAGCCTTTTTCCCCTCTTTCATGACTACAGTAAACTATAAAAATGAAGAACAAAGGTGGATTTTGCACAAAAACAACCCAGCATATGACTTTCATTAAAGGAAACACGTGCTGTGTGTCTGAGAAATACATACTTGGTGATGGTTCCATCGATGTCTGAGATGATGACTTTATCGTCCCAGTTCCAAAGGTAGATGGTGCCTTCACAGCGGCACGTGCCCTGGTACTGCGTTGTGATGCTGAAGGTTACATCATTGGGTCCTTCCTTTAGTTTCAGACTAGCCTGTAAGTCAATACCACCTTATCAATGCATCTCTTGACCACTACATATCATTAATCTTACCCGACAGTACTATATAAACTTCAGAAAATTATTTTTTGAAAATTATTTTTTCCTTTTCAAAAATATCAGTAAATCAGTTATGGTAATTTTCTGGTATGAGAACTTGTAACATTACCAGTAAATTATTGGTATCATGCTATATGTGAGCAAAGAACAGGATTACCGGTATAAGCTTGTGCACACTAACAATCATAAAGCTCTGCTGGAGCTGTTTGCCACTGCTTTTAATTGTTTTTCTATGTAAACATGCACTAGACAGGCGCCTGACCGTTGCGCTGCATCTCGTGCCCGAGACCCTGCCTACTATCTATAAATTGCATAGTATAGTAACTGCAGTACTATAGAAACTACGGTATTATGCGTCTAATGTTTTTAAAAACAAAAACACATTCTGTGTGACCATCCCCTCACGGCCATCACTCAGAAATAAAAAATATATATATCAAATTGGACAGATGAATCAAGGTGGATGAAGAAAATGGAGCTTTTAAAGGTAATTTCACTTGATTGACATGGTTTTGATGTGTGAATATGTAGTATCTTACTGGTAAAAAGACAGAACATTGTTGTTCGTGTGAACAGCACGTTTGTGCATTTACCAGAAAAGTAATTCTGCTAATTTTACACTAACTCACCAGGATTACTGTGTAAAAGGAGATAATATCTGTATAGTTAACTAATATTAATTGATTAATTGATCTGTAATACTTTTACAACACACTTGACTGCTGAATGCTGCAACATAAATAAATAAAAAACCCTGAGCTTTGATAATTAAATGTTTAATGAGATTAAAATCTTAATTTATGCAATGCAATCAGTTCATCTACACCATCATCTTCATTAATTTATAAATTCGTGAATTTATTAAAAGACAAGCTTTCATCAATGGAAGATTTTCTGTTGCACAACTGCATCTATAGTTGCCAATAGGGGGCAGTCTAGTGCAAATCAACTGAAATACACTACCCTTTCAGAATGAGTCACAGAGCTTTTACATAATTTCCTGGAGGAAACTTGAGGGACAGCTTTAAACAACTGCCTTTTACAGAGCTGTTGCACTACAGGCAACAGAGCTCTGGATCTTTCAGTCAAAACCACAAGAGCAAGTGTTGAAGCTGCTTATGTAAATAATAGTTGCTGTGTGGTTTAGCATGGAGTATGTTTACAGAACTAAAGATTTTGGTCTCCTGACAAAAGCGTAGACTCACAATCTGGTTGGAGGAGAGGCGCAGGGACTTGCGGTAAGCGTGAGTAGATGTGTGGCTGTGGGGCTCAGACTGGACCTTGCGTTCCATTGATGATGCGGCGGCGCTCACCTCCTTCCCCTCCTCATCGCTGGATGAGTCCCTGGTGTCCACTCTGCGCTCAGAGCAAACAGGGAATCAGTGAACTAAATTTGCAATCACATCCAGATTCCTAATTTAGACTACAACAGCACCACAGAGAATGAGACAAAACAGAAAGTAGGCTGGATCGTCCTGATTAACAACTTCTGCATGAACAGGGGGAAAAAACTAGTCAGCGATCAGAGGAAGGGTCAAAGGTAAAACTGATACTTTTATCTTTTACTCATTTTTTTTTTTACAACCAAGCCAGCTGACATAGCTAGTTTTATGCTCCCATCTATAACATTTGGTTGCATTTTATTAGTTTCATTCAAGAATAACAACCAGTCTGATTATTATAATCTCCATATCTTCCAAAAGTGACAGGCAGGAAATGATGCGGTGTCTGTCAGGGCTTCTGACTCACTTGCGGGCATGACTTTCCATTGACAAAGAGGAGCTGCCTTCCTCCATTTGGGACTGCTTTATCTCCAGCTTTCCAGTGCTTTCTGACTGTATAACAAAACAAAAGAACATTAGTGCATCAGATCACACGTATCTATAAATTGCAAAAACAAATTTGTGTAAACATGTCATCATTTAATTTTGTTGTTGTGACTGGCTACATGATCCTATCATCCTCACATGCTGTCAGGCTATTACTGAAAAGTCTGATGGCCTATTTCTAGGCTGTAAAATTCCAGACCGCAGAGTGGTGCTAATTACAGACACGCCAGGCGAAGGAGCCTGATGTATGGTGTCTGAATGATGGCAGAAGCTCTAGAGACAAGAACGAACTTCAGAGGCAGCTTGTTTCATCTTCTTTAAAGCTAAGACTTGCCTCGTCCTTTTGTTCAGGCAATTACGTGAGCTTGTGTAATCAGATCTGCCCACAGAAGTCTAAAGACAAGTACTGGAATGCAGTGGGATTAAAAGACCAATAACCGCTTAAAGGTTTTGTTCCTACTCCCTAATTACAGCTCAATAAAGACCTTTATGTTTAAAGGGGTCATATGATGCGATTTAAATTTTTCCTTTCTCTTTGGAGTGTTACAAGCTCTTGGTGCATAAATAAGATCTGTAAAGTTGCAAAGACTAAACTCTCAAATCCAAAGAGATATTCTTTATAAAAGTTAAGTGTCAGCTAGTGTTGCTTTCGTCAACGAAAATTATGACTAAATATCGTCGTCAACGAACCTTTATTACGTGACGAAAACGAGACGAGACGAGACGAGACGAAAATGCTGGTCATGTGACGATGACTATAATTAAATGTATTGACGAATAAAAACGAGACTAAATGTGGTTTACAAAATAAAAACTATGCTAAAATGTCTCTTCATTTTCGTTGACCAAAACGAGACGAAACGAAATGTTATAACGTTATTTCGTCTCGTTTAGTCGCGTTATTATTATTATTTTGCAGTATTTCTGTTTCCTGTGTCTCGCTTCAGGGGCTGCATCAGGTCGCACTGCGCAGACGCAGGCGACACCACTTCCTCAAGCCCCACTCGCGGCATTATTTAGAACAGTGTTTCCCAACCGGGGTGCCGCGTCTGTCGAGAGCAGCTATTATATAAGTACAGTATGTGGAAAATAATGTTTTTTTTACTTTAAACTGCATAAACACATTTCATTACACCAAATACACAAAATAATGTTCTTTTTAGCAGCATCATATGACCCTTTTAAAATAAACTTTTAAAAGAAAAGTTTGTCTTTGCAGAGTGTTATACAAATCTGAAGGTCACACCGCTCTGGTCTTACCTGTTTAATAGTGCTATCCGCTCTCTTTCTCCAGAACCACCAGCGGCCTGATTTCTTTGGCATCCTCTCTTTCACCCAAGCTTCCTCTGTAGCCTAAACAGAACACTGACATAAGCTATTTGACCTACTAGTACACCACAGCACTGCAAAACAAACTTTAAAGGACATAAAAACAGCAAGAAAAAAATATCCTATTAGGCAGAACAAAATACCTTGGGTAAATTCTTCTGAAATGCTTGCAAACTTAGGATCAAAGGGGCAGCCAATGTCCAATTGTAATACCTAAAATAAACAACAAAAAGGTAATTTATTTACTAATGTAAGAATTTCGTCAAATTTATACAATTACATTCAGAATATATTTGTTTCATTTAAATTCAAACCCACCTGTTTCCTATTTTAACAACTAAGTTCGGATTGTCTATGATAGCTGGATTTTCTGCAAATTCATGATACGTGATGATATGCTCCATAAATTTTTCTAGAAACAAGCAGAAAGAGAACTTTAAAATCACTTGTATTATTCTCATTTGTGAATCTCTTCAAATAAAAGCATAAATCCATAAATGTATTACAATAGACAGAATTAACCACAGTTTCCTGTTTCCACATCTACAGCTGTAATTTCCACACCATAATAAAGGAATGCACAAACCAGAAAGATTCAGATACCTTTGGAAATCTCTCCGTTCTCACTGAGTCCTCCACACAGAGACAGAGTGACATCAGGGAGATCACTGGCAGAGTCAGACAGGCACTCAGTGCCACTGTCGGCCGCAGCACTGCCCACAGACTGCGGGGACTGAGAGCCTGAGTGCATCCCAGAATCCATCCAGTGCTTGGAGCCACCGTCTGAATCACTGCAAATACACATAACACATTCAAGGTGTCCTGACACCTGATAAACTTGTTATGAACTGCTTTCCAAGTGCCTTAATCTAATCTTAACAGCAATATAGGTCAGATGTGCAATTCTCTTTCTACCTCTTAGGAAAGTAGCGAGCAGCAACATCAGGCTCCAGCACATTCAGGTCATCCAGGTAGATGTCCTCTGGGCCCTGGTGCTGACTCCTTTTTGGGACGCCTAAATAAATTTACAGTCAGGAGACAGTAATCATACCAGAACAGCAAGTTCTAAGGTTCTACAACAAGCTCTCTGCACCAAGGTGCTTTACCTGGACAGCACTAAATTAGATTGATTTAGGTGCACGATTTTTATTTCTAGAACACACTGATATAATCTTGTTAAACATGAATCAACCACAATTTTATTACAACTTTATCTACTCCCACACTTCCACTATCAAATAGAGATAACGGGCACTGGCAAGCCAATCAATCAAACCAACTACAGACAGAATTTCCTAGAATGAGGTGCTTAACTGGCCCACCTTTCTTTTTGGAGGGTGAGTCAGTCTTGGGGCCAACATCTCCCAAATCCCCACCCATATGAGCAGCAGAGGCAGTAGTTGGAGCAGCAGGAAGGCTGTTTGAAGGAGTGGAGGTCAACACTCCACTAGGCACCGTCTCCAACTCTGACTCAGTGGGAGTTTTGGGGGTCATAGGGGTGCGGGGTTTAGGCTTGACTATGGTACAGCCAGGAGTCCCTGAGGCCGGTTCTCTTTCATCTGTCTGCATTGCCTCTGAGCTCAGGATGACTCTGAAGTGAGTGTTCTCTGAAGGCGTTATGGTCACGGTTTTCGGCAGCTCCACCCTTTCCTTCTTTGAAACCTGGGAATTACATTTTTGATGAGTGGCGATGAGCTGAAATTTAATCAGACCCGTTAACTCAGTCATAGCATAAAACAGGAAATATTTTTGCATTCTACATTCACTTATTACTAGGCCCAGGCAGACTCTACAGGTTTTAAAAAGATTTTCTGTGCTGATTTGGAAGAAAACTGCAGAATAGATTTAAACATGTTAAAATGTGTTCATTTATTAAACAAACATTGTGAACATGATGAAAATCTTTCAAACGATTTCTGAAACATTGTATTACTAGCACTTCTTGTGTTTATTGCCTCTTCATGATCTCATTTGTAAGTCACCTGGGACAAAAGTGTCTGCTAAATGAATACATGTAAATGTAAATCATGAAGGATGAACATTCAGATACCATATATATCTTCAGCATTTCCTTAATGCGAACTAAATAAATACAAATAAATGGCATGAAATTCACAGAAAAAAGTTTGTGTAATTTACCCTGGTAGATTCTGGAAACTCTCCCCATGTCCACTGCATGTGTGACTCCATTTTGAGCAGGCTCTCTGAAGGCCGAACGACCAGTTCAGAGTCACTCTTGGGAGAAAAGGCCCCTGACATGGCATGACTGCTCAAAATACAATAACAAACAGCAACTCACATGAACTGAGACAAAAGTGAATGTGAAAATGAATTCAATTCTTAAAACATATTCTTGGAATACTCCAATATGATAAGGATCAAAAACATATCTTTAAGTGCGTATGAGACAGATATTAAGCGGATACAAACCAATCTGATGGAGACCAGTCTCCGTCAGAATAAGGGTAGTTGTCCAAAGAATGACGAACTGTTGGTAACTTGGGTTCAACTTCTCTAACTGTACTAATTGAAGATGATCTGAAAGACAGATTTTCCTTTAAATCAAATGTCCGCTCCATCAGATATAAGTATTTCTGATGTGCATGCATCAGTTGGTACCTGGTGTTGGAAGCAGGGTCCTCATCAGAACTCAGGTCCATCTCAAATATATCATCTGTTGAAGGGGTCGAGCTGATGATGGCAGGAGGGGTCAGCTCCTCTCGACGTGGGTCACCTTTATGCTTCTTTCTCCGTTTTTTCTTCTTCTTGGCTGCCCCAGTGCTGGCTACAGGGGGATCAGGAGGGTCCTCGGGGTCCAGTGGATCATCATCCAGGTTCTGACTTGACCTGTGATCACCTCCGATCCAAAATAGGTGACTCTCAGTGGGGATGGGAGAGGTAGCCAGGTGAGCTGGTACAATCTCCTACAAAAAAAGATCATTAATGCATGGCAGATTGACTGTCTTTGCAATGCTAATGTTTTTTAAACAAAATGCCATTTTCATACTGAAATATGAAGATTTTTGGTGCAGACAGTCAAGTGAGTGACAATACCTGTGAACCAGAGAACACTTACGTTCTGCTCCTCAGTTTCCTGCACAAAGAAGGCTTCTCCATTATCTCCCAGCTTCATATGGAGAGCCACGGGCTCCCCGTTGATCTCTATGTCAATCTGAAGGAGTTGCAGAGGATTAATGTAAAACACAACCTTAATATAGAAGCCACCAACAGATGTAGCTTCAAACTTTCAATAAAGTTACATACCTACAACTTATTGTATGATCTGTGCTTTCATAATTATCCAACACCACGATTCTAAATCAAATGCCTGACCTTTGCAATGTCCCTTTTTATTTTATTAAAAATATCCATGTACGGCATATGTGTTAGATGACCTTAAAAAGCCAATATCTGTTGACATTTACCCTGCGATTCCCTTCTGAACTCGTGACTTTTCACCCTGCACATCCAAATTGAGACAAACAGCAGGTTTACTCTCCTGTCCACCAATGCAGTTTTAATCATTTGTTCACAGGAGACACGATACCTGTTGAGGGGGATCTAGCCACCAAAACATAATTAGCGAATTTGTGCCGCTCTGAAAGCACTGCAGCCAGCTGACCCCCAATGAGGATCGCATCACACACCTGATACCACGACCCGGCACAACAGCAGCCTGATATTGAGCCGTTTGAGTCTCAGATGACATCCACAGAAACATTATCCTTCAGTTGGACCTCCAAGAAAATACAGATTTATTTATTTCCCAGTGTTCTGTGTTTTTTAGTATTCTCACAACTGTTTCTTTGGACTGCTCTTATACCAACTCGTTTTGTCTATCCAGGGGCCTCAGAGCCTCAGTTTCAGGGTTGCTGGGTGATTTATGCGTGCAGAGTAATGGGCCAGAATTTTAATGTCGGTATAAATCATGACCCTGAGTAAATCTCGTACAGAGAGCTCACTCACATGCATGCTTGTGGACAACAAGATCTGGATTTCATTTCACAGCATAGCAAGAAGAGAGGGACGGATGTTGTTCTGACTTATAATGATTGTTTTGTATAAGCAATCTAATTTGTTTACTATAACAATCCAGATCTATTTCATAATGGTGGTAAGAAAGCGAGGTCAACTGTCTCTTATCTGCACTGTGGGCGAATGTGTTACACCACACTCTCTGACAGAAACTTGCGCGAAAAACTGGGATTAAAAATGGCTAAACAGCTTGAAACACTTTTCAAAGGTTGTTGAAGCGAATCTACTGCCATCTCCCAATCATAGAGGCAACCTTGACAAAACTCGCACTCCTCTGCCTCCATTTCCTATCTCTTTTTAGTCAGAGAAACCTGTTGCCATAGCGACCACTTCTTTCTAAACCTCTTCACACATCCTGTAGATAGTGAGAACTGTTCCATCCCCCATCCACTGCTGTTTCTCATGCACACTGGTAAATGTTTTATGCTAAACACTGTAACACATTCTGTCTGTGTACTATAGATGATTGAAAACATCCGAATGGCTTCAACGTGACCGGAATGCTTTCAAATATGTTATTTATTGCCTATAATCTTGTTATTTACTGCTGGAGATAAACACTTAGACTATCACAGAATGCACAGTTTCAAAAGAAAAATTCTCACTGATCATGTCTACAGCCCATTTCCTCAACAACTACAACATTTCACTGTTTAAATGAGAAGAATTGAACATACCACTCGCACTCACAAGGTAATAGATAAATAATGATTTTCCTGTCTTTCCATTCGAGCATTTATTTAGCCTATTCTGTCAATGCTCTAGGTCTGTTTACATGCAGTAACCTCTGCTGGAATCTTCTGTCACGAACATGCCAGCAAAGAAACATGTTTATAGAGCTGCTACAAAGGCACAGGCCTGCATACGCATCGCTGAGTGTTTTCAAATGAACCACAGCAGACATGCACAGATGAAGGCATATTTGAAGACAGCAGAATCATGAGGACATTTGTGGATTCAAGCTGAGCTTCTTTGATCGTACTTGTGTTTGCTCTTTCATCCAGACATTATGGTGCAAGATTAATGCTGCCATAGGCTCCAGACTGGAAAGCAGAAAAGCAAATATTGTCCAAAGCTCGGATCAATTATATTGATAGTGACCTGTCTGTGGATTTTTCTTTATTCTGTGTTTTGAAAAGTTTTCAGAAACTCAGATGCTTGAGAAAAATCTATATGCTTTGGACTTGTTGATGACACTCACAATTTATCTTCATGTTTTATTTGAAAATCCTATTTGCACTTCAACACTCACCACTTTCTCTTTGGAGCGCAGCACACCCAGTTTTCCGAAGCGCACATGGAAAGGGGAGCATTGGTAGGTGCCGTCCTTCTGCCGGACCACCACTACATCGATGCAGCCTGAAAGCGTGGCCTGGTTAATGCCCTTATACAGCTCCTTCATGGTCACCAGGACCTGACCGGCCAACTGCCCCACGTAATTCATGGTGTCCGCCTAAAAAAGAGGAACAGAAAGCAAAACAAACTTAACCTTAAGACATCACACAGCAAACAAGAACTACTCTTTTTTTTTTTATCTTTCCCACTGTATCTGTACATGGCAAATGTGGCACGATCTCCCCTTAACTCAAAGTAAAAGTGAAATTCTAAGTTCCCTTTGGCTGCCTGCCTTTTTAAAACTGTTATCAGCAGACCAGCAGTTGGCGGTCTGAATGTGCTCCAACATTACTGTCCAATAGGTGAGCAAAGAGAGCAAATTAATCTCAAACAAGGACACAGGATGAACAAAATAAATAAATAAATAAAAATAAGTTAATATTTATTTATGTTTCCGGACATACTTTGAATGTGAAGATCAATGTACATTTTTGTGGAATTGCTGGCATTCTTCTAGTACCTGTTTAACAGCAGGATATGGTTGCACAGGCGGTTGCAAATTTAAGAAAACTGACTGACATGTTGATCTATGATAGCAAATTATTCAAAAAACAAAAAACATCCGGTCTAAATTCAAGGTTAATGCCTAGGGTATGAGACGACATGCTAAATTAATCCCCAGCAGTCTAGTGAAGTTCACAGAAACGCTATTTCTGGAATTAATTATTATGCTAATGACAATGAGTAATTCTGATTTAACAACATGGCTCATTTTAGTCTTTATGAGGTCTAACAATGTGAAAATAGGCAAGTTATTTTTAAACATCAGATCAAGGAAACCACAAGATTAAATACTGTCACAGCTTGTATAAAATGCCTGGGGGGAAAGGCAAATAGCTAAAGTAGAGCATTCTCTCGAACCATAGGGGCAGCCAAAAAGGTCTTAACAGACTTTGCACCCATGGCTAACCTACTTTTTCCCCAGCACAAGAGTCACTATTTACATGAACCATTTTCTCTGGACCATTCACACATGCAGTTGCTTTTAAGGAGAGAAAGAAAAGGTATATGCAAAAAAGGTGAGCAGAGCATAACAATAAATAACACTTGGCCCAACAGGAAGTGCATTTAAAGTATAATATACAACATGCAGCACATTATCGTAAAATAAAAGTATGCTTTATATTCACAACAGTACCTTGTGTGTAAAATTGGTCATATGGGGTAGAAAAGAAATTGTACTAGACATATTTAATTTACACTCATGAAAAACATTACCGTTCAAACAGTTGGGGTCACCAGCATTTTTTGTGTTTTGGAAAGAAGTATGATAATAAAGATATCATTATTTGATCAAAAATACAGTAAAAAAATATTGTCACATTACAATTTATTTAGTTTTCTATTTTAATATATTTTAAAATGTAATTATTTAGAATAAAAGGTATGTTAATTTCTTTTTAAAAATCTTATTAACCTTATAATTTTGAACAGTAGTGTATATATATATATATATATATTATTTGTAGCGCAATTTAAAGAGGACACTGTGAGCATGGGTCATAGCTGTGACACTCATATCAGCGATCACCACATATCTAAATATTTGATTCTCAGAAAACAGCCTCAACAGAACAACAAACATAATACATCCACGGTCAACCAAAGCTCAGCTTACTGTGATAAGTTAAGTGCATAACTTGTGTGACTTAAAACTTTTAATTGCTACAAAACAAGCCCCTGAACTGGATAGTTCAAATAACTATTAAAAGATCATTATGTAACGCTAATCTCTTTTTATAGCTTCTTTTTGAAAAATTTAATTTTTTTAAAACATAAGCTTCCAATGTGAACCCATATGTTTTTGAAGGCTGCAATGTGTTAGAAATTAAGCAAATAAGAAGCTAGCAAATCCCATCCCAATCCTGACAATGACATTTTAGTTCAATCTAAATAAAAGGCTTAAGCCCTAACATAAGCAATTTGTTCAAACGTTTTATTGGCTAAACTGTAACTGTTCTAACATCTGCATTTGTAAAATACACTGGTATGCAATCTTCAGCCACTGGCAATCAACGCAATGCCAAAAACTAACATAAATCTAGACTAATATTAATCACCTGGAAATCAAATCTCCACTCTAAATGTGTTTGCAAGATTTGAAATGATTTTCTTCTCCGGTTTTAAATTCAAAATGTAAACAGAAGTCATTCCATGCAAAATTAGATAAAAATATAGGTGTGCTGGTCTGTTTTTCATAAACTGTTTATAAGCTTTACCTGATAAAAGAACACGTTTTAAGGCATTTACATGACCTAACACATTGTCATGTTATTAGACATAATAAATGCAAGATTGTGCACGTAAACACTCAGTGTGTGGTAATTTATGGAGTTAATTGCTAATAATAATATCACTTAACTAATGCTAAACCGGACTCTTAACTCTACACCTAGATACCAATGAACTGTCTCATTCGCATTTCTCACTCACCCAGGACCATGATGCCCTAAGGGATGAGGACTCATCTTGTTCACTGTTGTCCTCCTCAGTGCAGCTGCCAGTGGCTTCTGGTTCTGCCCTAGGACGGCGTCTTTTCATCACTGTTTACCTCTGGTCTTTCCTTCCTTAGAAATAATTTCTTTACCTGTGTCATCCTAAACACTACGTCAGGTGGCCCGCCTACCTGGTCTGACTCAATGACCTTGTAGGGCATAAACATAAAACTACTGTAACCTTTCTGACACGGCATACACTTAAAAAACAGAAGCTGCATTTTAGTTTCGTCAAATCACGTCATATTAAAGAAGACCTAACAAATCAACTAATTGGGTATAAGAACCTATTCTCACTAACCAATGAGGCAAGAGTAAGAGGTCAGCAGTTCTGAAACAGATAAGACTTGTTTCCAGCGAGGGGGCCGGTGAGGTTGACCGCTGATAAGGGCCTTGAAAAGGGGGGCTTGAGGAAAACAGTAGTTGTATTTCACCCGTCTGTGCAATCACATGAGGAGAATGTCCTCCATGCTGATTCTGACAAACATTCAGCTTACTTTAATTAATGATTCAACTCAGAAGATCTTCTATAGGCATAGGAGCCCACAAAGACACATTAGTGAAATTTATTTCACATCAAAGTCTAATTTCATGATACTATTTTCATGTTATAGCAAATAATTAATTAAATTGGGAATATTATAAATGTGTCAATTTTGCCAAAAATAAATAACATACAATAAAATCAATAGTTCATATGCTACAAGCAAACTTATTCATCACAACATTACAATGTACAGTATGAAAGATGGATAATTTCATTTTGAGATTTGCTCAATTTTCAATATTTTCCCTCGCAGTTATATCATTAGGTAATTATACTACATATATTTCGGGCACCAGGGAGCCGCAATTATACCTGGCATTGAAACTGCTTTTGAATGCACGATCGCTTTTTAGTTTCACTTTCACTTTCGAGATTCGCGATCGCACATAGTCTGTTTATTCTATGGAGCGGCAGTACTTACCACACATTTTACAAGATTATATGTTTGTCAGTGGTGCTGAGGATCTGCAAATCATTCGCCATCATCCTCAGTCATCTCTACTTTCTCTCTTTATGTGGTAAGTGAAATTTTATGTACTCCTGTGATGAGGAGATTGTGAATAAAAAAATTAATATTAGTCGAATTTAAAATAAACCTTTGCATTTCAATGCAAAACTAGTACAATCAAATGTAAGGAGTGTGTCAGGGAGCGTCATCAGTGGAGCACGAGATGCGGTGATGATGATGTAAGTGACGTTGTCGCATTTTAGTGTTTTGTTAGTCTAGCCCACAAGCAGTTGCTGCGTTATGCATTCAAAATATTAGAGAAATATAGAAGCTCAATGCGGAGAAGATCTTGATTAGGTTAAAACCGAAACCAAGCCATTCACACAGAACGCATATTCAGCGCATTTTTAGACGGACAAATATGACTGCTGCACTCGCGTCTCACAGAAGAGATGTAGCCATGCAAAGTTAAAACAGTTTAAACTTTAAGAAAACTCGTTGCGAATTTGTGGAGGTTTATTACTTTTCACTGCGTCTCATATGTTTTTAAATGCAATCTGTGTGAATGGCGCTACGGCTCTTTGGATTAAGCAATGCATAAATACATGATGCTGTTTTGTTCATAATTGTTTATGCAATTTACGAAATTAT
>NW_015635516.1:116339-117063 GCF_001515625.1 Sinocyclocheilus rhinocerous
AAAGGGAATAAATATGAGATGGGAGGAAAATATATATTTCAATATTTTCTCTCGCAGTATATCATTGGGTAATTATACTACATATATTTCGGCATCAGGGAGCTGCTATTATACCTGGCATTGAAACTGCTTTTGAATGCACGACCGCTTTTTAGTTTGACTTTCACTTTCGAGATTCGCGATCGCACATAGTCTGTTTATTCTATGGAGCGGCAGTACTTACCACACATTTTACAAGATTATATGTTTGTCAGTGGTGCTGAGGATCTGCAAATCATTCGCCATCATCCTCAGTCATCTCTACTTTCTCTCTTTATGTGGTAAGTGAAATTTTATGTACTGTAATGTAACAGGCAACCATTAGCAATCGTTTTCTGAAAACGGATTCACGCTTCGGGCACACCCCCTAACTCCCCTAACTAACATATATATTAGGCCTGGGCGATAAAACGGTATCGATATTTATCGACGGTAAACCTTCTTCGATAACGATATAAAAAATGTTTGATATAGTGCACGATATAGGCACGACGCAGACAGCACACACAAACACGAACATGAGTGCTGTGCCTGCCTGTGATGGGAGATTGTGAATAAAAAAATTAATATTAGTCGAATTTAAAATAAACCTTTGCATTTCAATGCAAAACTAGTACAATCAAATGTAAGGAGTGTGTCAGGGAGCGTCATCAGTGGAGCACGAGATGCGGTGATGATGATGTAA
>NW_015635516.1:117648-153206 GCF_001515625.1 Sinocyclocheilus rhinocerous
AAAAGTTTAACCTATTTAATCTGCATATAAAACATTACAAATTAGATATTTGTTTAATTTTTATTGTGTGCTTGACTGTTAAAACAAAAATATTTGTTATTTGTCTCAATAAATTGGGTTAATTTTAAAATACAGTGGTTAAATTTAAAAAAAAATTATATTGCTCTGTTTTAAAAAAGGTTATAAAAAAGTCAATAATTATCGATACCGAACGATATGAAACATTATCTCGTTGATACATTTTTTAGCTATATCGCCCAGCCCTAATATATATGCACGCTAATCCAAGATGTTCAAAGGTTTGTATGTTCACCTGCTCTGTTTAACTGACAAACAAGACCTAGTGCAGAATCAAATTGGTTTGTGTATCTGTGGTCTCTCCGGGAACGCCTCTAATTACAGAGGGCACGTGTATTTGTCAGGTACATGTAATCAGTACTGCTGTATAATGAAAATATTAGGTGTAGTACAAAAAGTCTGTAATTTGCCATGACAGCAGACCAAGTAGTAAAGGCTATTGACCTTTAAGGCTGCATGACTTTTGCATAGTCATAACTAGCTGTACGCAAAAACTCCACTAACAGTTATTCTTAAGCTAGACTGTAATTATGAAGCACAGAGTTCTTCACAATAAACAAGCAAAAACCTGCAAGAACTTAAGGCTACTTGGGTGGGGATATCAAAATTATTAATGTACCGTGTTGCTCACACAAAGTTGCAGGTTAAGTCCTAAAACGTGAGCAAGGAAAAAATGAGTCAGTTAAAGGAATAGCTCACAAAAAATTTTTTTTTGCATAAAACATTCAAGATGTAGAAGAGTTTGTTTCTTCATCGACACAGATTTGGGGAAATTTAGCGTTACAATGTGCAGTCAGAAGTCCAAACAGCTGATAAGAACATCACAATAATCCACAAGTATCCAGTACATCAATTAACAGCTTAATGTGAAGTGAAAAGCTGCATGTCTGTAAGAAACAAATCCCATCTTTAATGCGTTTTAAAACGGTTGCTTCTGGCCAAAATACAGGTCCATAAGGCATAATAATACATTTCCTCCAGTGAAAAAGTCTATCACATTTTGTCTGCTCACATCAAAATACATATTTGTTTAGAACTGTTTTTGAATGTAAATGCAGTGCTTGATCTGTGCATATTTCTCTTTTTCAGAAAGCAATATTATGGATAGAGGATTCATATTTTAGCTGGAAGCAGTGGTTTGAAGTTTTAAAAATGTCATATTAATGTTTATATTAATGATTTGTTTATTACAAACACAGATTTTCACTTTACTAAATGTTAATTGATGGACTGGAGTTGTGTGGATTATTTTGATGTTTTTATCACCTGTTTGATGCAAGTTCAAGTGATGTAATGCTCCATTTATCAAATGTACAAACAAACAAACTCATCTACATCTTGTATGGCCTGTGGGTGAGTAAATTTTCATTTCTGGGTGAACTATTCCTTTAACAAAACCACAATCTTTTTTCTATAACCCCTTTGACCTTGAGCAGCACACTTTAGTCCATTTTACACCAATGGGACAGTCAAATTATGTAATGGGGAGTCATTTTGAATGAAGCATTTACTAAATAGCAGCTAACTCTTATGTTCAACCACCCGCTTTACTTTACATTTCTTGTACTTTGCTGTGTAATGAGATGTGAGGCAACATGCCCAGCATGAAGTCTTTCACTTACATAACATAAAAAAGGTGATTCAGTTCAAGTTCAGTTACAAAGGGCAAACAAGCCAGCGGAAATGAGCAGTCTTACGCATTCTCTCCTACTGTAAAACAGTTATAGATTTATCTCAAAGCCAAAGCAAATTTGAAAATTCAAAATATGCACTTTAACACAATTCAGTTCCTCAAATCTTCAGACACCCTTGAGGTTTCATTTTCAGTACTTTCATATTTAGTAGTAAACAACATGACGATTGTCAATCAGGATAGACATAAAGCATTTATGATAACAGCTACTAAGATATTTCAAATGGTCATGTTACATAACTCAAGGCTATAAAAGGTAACCCAATGCGCTTCCAAGAAAAAAGTTAACATGGTGACTTGCATTTTATTGACTTAGTTCAAATCAAAAGCGCTTTTGCTCACAGTTGTAAACAAGTTCAGATAAGTTTGAGTACAGCTGTCTTTATCAGCACTAATGCTCACTAATACTGTACAGTATAAGCCTGCTATTGCTTAACAATCATCATTGTTTGAAGCAGTTATTACAGCAAAACAGTTTATTTGCCAGGAAAGGAAGTGATGACTGTTGTCAATTTTCTTATTAAGGAGTCGAAAATAACGGTATTTGAACAAAATAAAATGTGCTTTTTTAAACAGCAACCATTCATATACTAATGGTCAGTGTGCAAAACTCCTGTTGGCCAGTGCAATGACATAATGCTGCTGTTTAGTGAAACTGTAGTGTTTTTGATACACACAACAGCAACTCAACATTCAAGTGACATTTTTAGACAAAATGTAGCATTAGCCAGCTCTAAATGAATAAATAGATAAAATAACGACGTTATGGTTTGGTTTAAACGTCATGCTGGGTTACAGGGAATGTTCCTGTCAGAGCATTAACGTTACCACTCTGGTTAACGTTAGCTCGACTAGCCAACCAGCTAAACTGACATTTACATCCCTATGCTATCAAATGTATGTTTGTGTCATTAAAATAGGTATTGTATACGTTCATATGATACGTTTGGCCAAAATGGTTACTCAGAAATGGTCTTGTGTCATGTTTACCTTTCAGCTGCTGTTGTTGTTGAGAAATTGGACGTTGTGTCGCCGTCTGCTTGTCCGCTGCTCTCTCTGCCGACGTTATTCATTCATTTCTGAACGAGTCCCGCTGACGGCAATTAATATTTACACCTCTCAGCGCCTACCGGAGCCCTCCTGGTTGTCTCGTGTATCATAACAGAGGGCAGTTTTTCGCAGGGTCACTTGTACGGTTCGTCCACCGCGAACCGGTCAGGCGGCGGTTGGCCGTGACGTGACGCGACGCGACTGAGGCACTTCAAACAGAGGCCTCTCACGTGACCGCCACAGCAGAATTCCCCGGAGCGCAGTCTAGAGTTCGCCGAGATAACCACCACAACCACTTCCTTTTAGAAGTTTGTTTGTGATTGTTTTGTTCAGCTACTTGTCAGTAAATAACCGGTTTCATTTTCTAATCCTGATTGACATGTGCTCTTACTCATACACTTGATGAATATTCACAGTGCAGCCAGGTCCCTTACACTCCAGGTTTGGCAGGTTTACAAGTGAAACACATTTTCTGCATTGCAACAGATTAAATGTATTGCATAGCACTGACTATTGGTTTTCTGATAAAGATCTGTGTCAGCTGATATCTGATATGAGCACAAAACAACAATGCCTTAACAATAGCTCATCCTGTGTTATCTAAAGGACCTACACAGATTAAATTGCCTTGCAGCAGAGCCAACTGACTTTACTATGTTTGTATGTTTACATATAAAGACACAAAATGCATTAAGCAAGATTCGGCAGACATACAACAATGAATCATAAAACTACGAATGAGATTATTCATAAATATTTTTTTTTTTTTCGAGAAAGGATTTACCAAATTACATTATTGGTTTAGTAACCTTTAACGCACTGTTGTCTACTGTTAAATTAGATTTTTTTCACAAAGCAGTAGATTGGCACTGGAAACTACACAACCAATTTAAATTAAAATGAGACAACAGCTGAGATACATTCTAATGTTCCAGTTTATGCTTAAAAATAAAGCAAGACCCAAAGCTTTTTAATTCAAAAACATGTTAATATTGTTATACCCAAGTGTCATTAACTGCAGTACAATGGTGCAATGCAGTTACATAAAGCAATGAGATGCATATCTTCAGTTGCTAAATGGGCTTTCCAAACTTTTTTAAACCCAATATTTAGAAATGACCATATTTTATAAGGCTTATAAAATTAGAAATACCCATGGTACCACAATGTTAAGGTTAACACCTCAATATGTTTACTTTTCCATACTAGGTTAGCAATTCACACTGTATAGTTTTGAAGCCAGAATGGCAGCAGGGCTTCTTAACCTCCCTCCTCAAATTCAAAATTACAAATGTGACCCTGGACCACAAAACCAGTCTTAAGTCGCACGGGTATATTTGTAGCAATAGCCAAAAACACACTGTATGGGCCAAAATTATAGTTTATTTCTTTTATGCCAAAAACCATTATGATATTAAGAAAGGATCATGTTCCATGAAATATTTTGTAAATTTCCTACCGTAAATATATCAAAACTTAATTTTTGATTAGTAATATGCATTGCTAGGGCTTCACTTGGACAGCTTTAAAGGCAATTTTCTCAGTATTTAGATTTTTTTTGCACCCTCAGATTCCAGATTTTCTAATAGTTGTATCTCGGCCAAATATTGCCATATCCTAACAAACCATACATCAATGGAAAGCTTATTTATTATTTTTTCGAAAAATTGACCCTTATGACTGGTTTCGTGGTCAAGGGTCACAAATGTGAAACACTGCTTAACGCATTAGAGTATTCTTAACTCAGAATTAAAAAGATGTTAAAGGGATATTTCACCTCAAAATTAAAATTCTGTCATCATATACTAATTCTCAAGTTGTTCCATACCTCTATGAGTTTTTTCTTCTTCTGTGAGCCAAGAATACATTTATTTTGAAGAATGTTGATAACCAGATTCGGCACCAGTCCATACAAACTATGGGGTGGGGGGCATTTGCATTTCTAGAGGGGGGCACAAGGACCAAAGTGGCTGGGACAGGCCTCCTCATGGCACGCACACTGTTTGTAACCAAACAGTCGACGGTAGCCACTGGCATTGACAGTATTAAAAAAAATACTATGGAAGTCAATGGCTACCGTCAACTGGTTACCAACATTCTTCAAAATGTTTTCTTCAAACAGCTTGAAGGTGATTAAATCATGACAGAATTTTAATTTTTGGATGAACTATCCCTTTAAACCCTGGGTTAAGAATAATGTGAACAGCCTAGAAGCTAATATCGCTCACATTGGGAAAATTATGTTTATTTAAAATGTTTCTTTAAGGGAAAACCATACAATATCGCACTGTGGGTGGGCATGCTTTGAATTAAAATGCTTTGGAAGGTATACTGGTCATATGTTAACCCCCTCTCTCCCTCTGTGCGTGTCTTTACTCCTTCTTCTCCGCTTCATCCTCTGGGATGTAGACACTGACGGTAAACTCTGCCGCCTCTGTGCCATACTTGTTCTTCACCAGCAGGGCGTATTTGCCCGAGTCGACGGTTGTAACAGCAGCGATGGTGATGCTGGCAAACTTGCCGTGCTCAAACTTCAGCGTGTGGTGATCGTCAGACAACAGCGGCTTATCATTCTTCACCCAGCCGACCTCAGGAACAGGATCACCCCATACGTTGCCAGTGAGGTTGAGAGACTTAAAAGGGTGAAGAGGGATAAAATGTCAGACCACATTATCAATAAACTCTTTATGAAATATGATGCACATATACGATTTATTGTATTACCTTGCCCTCCTGAATGGCGACTACATCGGGCAGGCCGCCCACCACACGAGCACGGTCTACAGATACACAAACCATTTAATAAGCTGCAGCTTCAAGAAGTTTTAATATGCGATGAACCAAATCATTATCTGTTCTCTCTAAAGAAATGAGTCTGAAATGTTTGTTCAGGCATATTAATTTCATCTACTGAACATTTCATCTACTGAACACAGAATAATAATTCTGCAACTGAAACCTTCAAATTTGATTGCTTTTATGCCATGACAATGTGAATATGTACACACTGTCAGAGCACAATAATAACAGCAAAGACAATTACTTACTTCTCTCTGCTATGGCTGCCGCCCTGAGGAAGGAAAGACAGATAAACACTCTGTTATTTAGGTCTTTAAATAGTGACTCCAAAGGTGATAAATGCTTCTCACACTCTTCAATATCAGGAAATGCTTCACTGCAAGCCTACTGTGACATACTCATGGGTGGTCTATTTTAGGATTATTCTGACCGCTTATTCAAGGAGGTCTTGACCATAGAAAAGTAGATGTGTCATTGTCACATTAATAGGATAAGTTTAAACTTACTTCAGCCTCTTGAATTCTTCAAATGCTTCCTCCCATACTATGTAATGGAATGATAGGGGGATAAATAATTAAAAAAGAAAAATATAAAAGGTAATACTAGGTATGTATATGGAATTATATATATATAAAAAAATAAAACATTTATATTATAAAAAAATAAAAATAAATAAATACAGTCAACTTTAACAAAAGTTCACAATATCTCTAATGAATGCAGAAGTACTGCAAGGTCGCTTTTGTTGGAACACCTGAGCGCTTACCTTGTCCTGACAGGTCAAGAACTCTCTTGAAGCTGCCTTTGCCATCGAAGATATCAATGGCATATTTGCCCTTATCTTTCTCGGTGGGCTCGTTCATTTTGAGCCACAGCTGTTCTCCGGTGACTCCACACTGCACTCTGTCTGAATGGGAGATCTTTGATTCTCTGTAAACAGTTAGAAACAAAGGGGCAACACACCAGGTCATTGGCCATGGTGATACGGTACAGTGAGCAAACAAATTGGCAAAACTTTGGATCGGATTAGTTTTGGTAAGAAATTTAGTTTGAAACCGTTTCAATGTGGCTAATGTGACACTGAAGTCACATTAAAACAGCCCACACACACTGGTAGATCGAGAAGGGCGCCAGGATGCCTACTTGTGAAGCCAGCCAACACGGAGATCTTCAATATAGTGCACAACGAATGAGTAGAGAATGATTCCGTGTTCTGTGCTCATAACCTTGAGCTCGGTTGAAGAATTGGCTACAAGAACAGAGAAAGAAATGCATGAAAATCACATGACATGCACTGATCAGATTCGAGTGCATGAGAGCATCATGTTACTGTACATTCAATAACGCTTCACGAGTGGTGAAGGACTGATGGCATGACACTCACCAATAACTCTAAATACTTCATTCAGCACTGCTTGATAACCTGTTAGGAAAAAATAGATAATAATCACATTCAAATAGCCTATGGATAAAAAAAAAAGACAACAATTAAATATGCATTTACTGATAGGTGATAGGTGAGTTGTTTTTAAATCGGAATTTAATGACATAAAAATTAAAAGAATAAAAATGATATATACAATTTTTCAACATGAAGCCTAAATTGTGTGTGTTACAAATTTCTATAATTAATAATTAAATATTAAATATAACATAATAAGTCTCATAAATAAGTTCTTTAAATAAGTCTTCATATAGAGCGAAACAAGCAAAATAAAGGTGTAATTTTTTCCGGTTTTGTTTCTGTGCTGGACTAATGAAATTCTGTTTGAATTGCAAATCAGTAAATTCCACAACCTGTCATTCCAATTCAAATTCCAATTCAACATCCAGTGAGATGCAAATTTCATCTCAACTGAAAGGATGCCAATCCTTAAATTCTGAATTTTGATCAGGCACCTTTGACAACGTGGCTCCTACCTGCATCTGTCAGGTTCAGCAAAGTTTTGTCCTTTCCTCTTTCATCTTTCAGTTTAACCTCATATACTCCTGCATCTTTCTTTGAAATCTGTTGGGGAATTGTGGGAACAGTGAGGCATAGACACTGGACACTAGTTTTTAATCAATACGAATCAGAAGTTAAAACATTTTTTGAACAACATTTAAATAAACGAAACAGGAAAGACCGAAAAGTCAAGCTTTTCTCCTGTGGAGGATGCTGCAGGCCAACAGAGTCAGAGAGGAAAAGACAGCACCATCACAAATAACAACATATTGACACTGATGGCAACTTATAAATCAAAGCTCCAGACTTTTGGCTTGCTTGGACTTTCTTCGGTTGCAGGTTTCTTTTTCCGTTGTGCCTTTTCGCTCTTAATAACAAGCTGTGAATCAAACAAACATTGCAGTTAATGCCAGCGCCCCCTACTGGAGTGGCAAGGGAGTTTGCCCCTCTTCTGCAGCATGCATTAAATCCAGCCCTCTCTCAGTCCAACTGGACTGGCACCTTATTGGTAGTTGAATTCAGACAAACTAAGATGGCTTTCAATATTTATAACCCATTAATATTACAAAATGGAGGTCAGATTGCACATAATATGATAATTTGCATTACTTTACAAAGCTGCCATCCAAATCTGATTGAATTCAGGAAATGGCTTCCTTTAAAAACCAAGGTTCACACACGGAAGATCCATATATTTATGATATATGGACATAAATGTTGATAAATATTATAAATAATTGAATAGGTTTTGCATCCTGTCCGTTCAAAGTACAGGGCATGATAAACATGATAGAATCCAACATAGGTGCATATGCAATTACATATTTCTTCAAGGGCTATTTTACTTCAATAATGTAATTGTATTACTAATAATGCTGTATCCTTCATTACATTAACATTAACCATCACTACATTGCTGCGTTAACTATTGCCAAGATTTTTTAAACGTTGCATTACGTAAAAAGTAGCCTAAAACAAGCTTAAGCCTAAGTAGCTATTTTTCCAACGAATGTGATGTCGGACGAAAATGAAAGGCATTTTAGAGGCAGAGCGAGTTATTAAATGTGGATAAAAGAATTACGAAGAGCATTTTTCATTGAAAAATATGGATGAATCATGCACAATAAGACCAGGAGAATGTATTAAGAAAGGACATTTTCATTTCATGCTGATTTTAAACACTGTTACTTTTCAGGGAGGCTTTTGAAATAACTTATATCTTCTTAAGGCTAAAGGAACAAAGAAAAGAAACATATTCTTCAGTACTATGCAAATATCTCATCATTTATGAGTCCGTGTGTCAGAGAGGAGAGTGGCTTTTTGCGTAGCAAAGCCTGTAGCATATGTATAATACTGCATTCAGCAAAAATGCATTAGTTTTAATAATCATACAGATGCTGGAATCCCAGCTCGAACACAGCCTTATCATTGCCCAACCAAGTCTGACCTTGCCAATGTCAAAGATCAACACTTCATCAGATTTTCCGATCTTCTTAGCATCCTCATCATCCTCTTCAATCTCAATTCCATCCTTAAACCAGGCAATCTCAGTGCCAGGTTTGATGTTTCCAACCTATAGCAGAAGAAAGATAGAAAAAGGGATTTTAACAAGTATCTTTTCAACCTGAGGCATTGACAGATGGTTTCATGTTCCCATCTTTGATTCCTAGAGCCTTACCCTGCATTTCAGATGCACATCACATTCTGGAGTGACCTCGAAACTGAGATAATCCACAAAGTGAGGACCTGTGTGGGAGAATATTTTTAGACATTCAACAACTAAAATGTGATTTAACACAAACAAATACGGTGTAAAGACAGCGTACCTTGCCTTCTGACCCACTCTGCTCTCTCAAACTCAGATTTCTTCTGAAGCTCAGCAAACTCTGTAAAACAACATTATTAAAAATAGAAGGAAATTATCAAAGCGTGCAGAATACAGCTTATTTTGAGTTTTGAATTCTGTTTAGAGTCCATTCATAAGCATTCCCCAGAGCTAGATCACAAAACACATTTCTTGTCACCCCACCTGTCTAGTTCATTTGGATTTGGAGTTATAAACGGTACTCTTCTGCCCTCTAAAGGACATACAGATATAAAACTCTGTTAGGCTGCTGTACTAGTGAGATGTACTAATGGTTCACTGGTTTGAATAATGGGTTGAACACAAATATATGGTGGGCTTCAAATCTGGGATTCAAAATCCAATTTAAAATGATTTGAAAAATGAAAAACAAACAAAGTTATGATGTAAAAGAAATGAGAAATACGTGAAGACTCTGTTTCTATGTCACTAATTATTCACTCAAATTGTTATGCTTTTAATAATAATAAAAATTATTATTATTATTATTATTATTATTATTATTTACTCAAAATGATATGAGTGAAAAAAAATTATGATTTATGAAATAGAAGCATTTTAACTAGTGGTTTCAGACTTCTGGACACCTCTGAATTTAAAAATATATAAAAAAATGTAATTTATATCTATTAGTGTGTACCATTAAGCTGTAGGAATATTAAAGTGACTAAAAAATAAACAAATTAAAATATGACCTCACCTTCTCCAATAAGCACTAAGCTGGTGCGACCAGTTGCTTTGCCATCAACGAGGTTGAATGTGAAGGTTCCTTCATCAGTAACCTCCAGTAAGTCCATGAACATCTCAATAATGCCAGTAGTTTTGTTAAAGTTCATTGTGTACTTCTGAGTTAGACCAAAAAAAAAAAAAAAAAAAAAACATCATCATGTATGCTGTCCAAGTTTACATGATAATTAATGTTAGTTTGTGAAGTCCACTGAAGCTCAAATGTTCTTATATGTCTTACCTTTCCTTCATGGATGATATTGTCATTGAACACATACTCCACTTGGCAGTTAGAAGTGAACTTGGCAACTTCGGCCCAGAAACGAACACGGCCCTTCTCCTGTAGCTCAATGGCCATTTCACTTTTGAAGGGAATTACTGCAGAAAATTGCTCACAATTAACATATAACAACCTACTGACTGGTAAATGCATATACTATATAAAAGTCTAGATAAACCACTTACTGGGGAACTGGTGGTCATGGCTGATGTCCAACAAGCGCTTAAGTCCTACAAAATGTAAACAACATTGCATGTAATCAACTAAGCTTACGCGATGTAAGCTTTCTATGAGAAAACAGATTATTGACGTGAATTATTTGTTGTGTGGAATCATTTGTTGTTTATGGAAAAGGAATCGGCAGCTGCTGTACTCTCAGTTGACATTAAGAAGTAGTGATCTTCATGTTTTCCCTTCTTAAGCATGAACGTCACTCAAAGAAATGTAATGGGATGGAATATCACCACAGATTAAAGGAAAGTGACTCACCTTCCTCAGTGAGCGTGTAGCTGGCAGAGACACCATCAGTGTTGGTCACAAAACAGGAGTAAGTGCCCAAGTCTTCCAACGATGGGTCATTAAAGATGGCTCTGGACCTAAATAAAGGTAAATGAATGGTTCTGTCAACAGTAATACATACAAATCACTTGGAGATCTAGGTATTTCTTTACATATAGGTTATTTGGTATCCAAACATAAAAACAGTCAATCTCAACAAAATATGAAAGTTAATGAAACTCTGCATGACTGTATTATTTCAGAAGTCAACTTACCTGCCCCCAGCAGTCTGAATGGTGAGACGAGAAGTGTCAGTGAAGGCCTCGTAGTTTTTAGACCACACAAACTGAGAGTTCTCTTTAATATCGGAGCACTCAAAGATCAGAGAGATCACACCATCGTCGTCCACATCCACCACAATCTCATTGGTTCCTGAGGAGAACCCAACATGTGTAACAAAATTAGTAGTGCAGGCGGTGAGTGACAGATGTTTTCCTCTACCACACAGTTCTATCTATGTCCTAGAATAAAATCTCACCAGGGCGAGTCTCAGCCAAAATTGCATCAGTTGCCTTTGAGGGTCCACCAACACCTGCCAGATTCTTAGCATGGATGCGCAGCCTGTAGGAAACACCCTCTTGGAGACCAGTTACCTTTATCAAACAAAGAAAACTAATATGAGTAAACAACCTCTGACATTTTGTTCTTTCTCTTTTTTGAATAACAACTAAATGTCTCAACACAAAAAAATAAAGAAACATAAAAAACATCATTAAAAACAGAAGCCAGTTCTAGGAAATTGGTTTGCAATTAAGCCATGGGAACAGTCCTGTCTCCTTTCTAAAAACAGAACTTGAGATACATACTGTAAAAATTAATGACTATGAACTGTGAGAACTAAAACATCTAAACTGTGAGAAATAAAAAAATCTCATTTATTACCTTCATGTAAGTATTTTTTGTGGATCTCTCTTGGACACATCTCCATCTGCCATTCTCTTCCTTATAGTCCACATAATATCCAGTCACAGCACTGCGGCCATTGAATGTAGGTGGTTCCCACAGAAGCACCATAGAGTCTTTACGCACCTCCTGGACACGGAGGCCATGAGGAGGGCCTGGGTTTTTATAAAAGCTTTTCATTTTATAAAACTAAATAAATCCACAAATCGTCATAAATCCAGCATTGTGATATTATGACCTACTTTATAAGATGTGCCAGTGACTGCCTGGAGGTTAATTTCATGCCACTTGCTTGTGACTCCATCCTTCACTGTTCTGTAGTCCAGGTAGTAACCTTTGATGTCAGCTCCACCAGTCTTAGCAGGGGCTTGCCAGCCCAGCACCATGTAGTCACGGACCCTCTCCTGCAGGGTCACACCAGTGGGAGGGCTTGGGACGGCTGCAGAAAGATAAGTCTTAGTTTAGCCCAACAAAACATTCAAACATTGGCTGTTTTAAATGTTACCCAAACAAAGAATTAATGCATATTCTTTTCTTGAAAGAGCACAAGATCTGTTGTGTATCTTCACAGTGGGACATCACCATATCAAAGTCTGATGACCTGAAATTTAGCAGTTATGTGTTCATAATAATAAATAATAATTTTAGAATATTTTCATGCTGTTCAGACTCTACATACAAACAGTCAGTAAGCATGCAGCACTTGTTATATAACAAAAATCCTGTTATATATATGCTGTCTGGGTTAAATTTAACCACAAAAACAGTAGAAAATATAAATTATATTTTGCATTATTAAAATATAGACTATTAGAAAAGATCTCTAAGATTTTTAAGAAGTTTTTTCATTTTGTGACATTTTCAAGAAAATCAATTCTGTTCTACAGAATTTTTTTTAAATTGTGATACAAAAATATATAAAAGTAAGCTACTGAAATCTAAATTTAATTCTCTTAACTGGAGTACAAAAATATTATTTGTTATTGAATATATTTTATTTTGTGTGCTTTTTCATAATTGAAATAAATTAGTAATATAGTGAATGAATGGGGAAAATGTAATTGTTTTGAAAAGAAAATAATGTATATATATATATATATATATATATATATATATATATAAACTACTGCAAAATGATCGGTTTCTCTGGATTAATTATTTCTAGGTATGTATTTGAATAATATGAATATTTTTGTTTTATTCTATAAACTACTGATAACATTTCTTCAAATTTCAAATAAAAATATTGTCCTTTAGAGCAGAAAATTAAAATTTTGTAAAATGACAATTGTAACCAAGATTCATCCACCTGTCCATGACACATAATGATACACAGATTTGTCACAGTCTGAACAGGTCTATACTCACTGTGCTCAGGACGAAGGATGACCTTTGCTCAGCTTGTTCTACCACCCATCCTGCTCATGCATAGGTTTGCATTACACACCCTGCAGTTATTCAGCAAACAGACACACAGCACAGACACACCTGCATGACAACACAGAGGCACACTGTCTGATTTTCAGTCAACGTGCATTTTGCTGTCTGGGATAGTTAACGAGATATCCCTATTGTCTCTTTCACATGGCTGCTTTGTTAATCTTAGTACCTGGATGTTTGTGTCATGCATGATACACTCAGGTAATGACTGTGTGTTTCTAAGGGAATTAAAAAAGGAGTTCTGATAGCAGGGCAGGGCATGCAGAGGCAGGACTCGCTTTAATAATATGTTCATGCAGCATGCAGGCTTTGTATTTTTAGCTTGGTGGTATGCAAAGTTTGAATAGCACAGGCATTATATACAGTATAATGGTGACTTTTCAATGGCAATGAAAGCTAAGTGAGAGGGTGATGCACATATAGAGGAATATGGAGGATTGTACTAGTCAAGGACAGTATGGTTCTAAGTGCTGGCATACATCAGGGAAAGAATGAATCACAGATATGAAATGCCTTTTTAATGGTTTCGTTCCCAAAGCTACAATAGACAATATGAAATCTACACACTGGATGCCTTACACACATGGTTCAAATTAAAGGGAAAGTTGACCCAAAAATTGTAATTCTGTCATCATTTACTCACCCTCAGGTTCTTCCAAACCTGTATGAGTTTCTGTCTTCTGTTGAACACAAAAGATATTTTGAAGAATGTTGGTAACCAAACAGTTCAAATGAAATGGATAAAAAATACTATGGAAGTCAATGGCTACGGTCCACTGTTTGTTCACCAACATTCTTCAAAATATCTTCGTTTGTGTTTAAACTAATACAGGTTTGGAACAAGTAGACAGTGAGTAAATGTTGATAGAATTTTCATTTTTGGGTGAACTATCCCTTTCATTTGAACAAAAGCTACAGTTCAGAAAAATATTTAGATTAAAAAAAGAATATGATGACTATTTTAACAGTTTTGTGATGAACGCTTAATTAAGTATGTAAATTACAGGCCATGCTACTTGTTAAGTTATACCTGTTCAGTCTCTATATGGGGTCCTTGGCATGAAAAAGTTTCAAGACTTCTGCTGTAGACAGCAATACTCACCAATGCTTGCTTGTACAATGCAGGCCTCAGATTCGGCGCTGCTTCCACTGTATCCTGCAGCGTTCACAGCCTTCACCCTAAACACGCATTTGTCCGTAGTGTTCAGCCCGTGGCACACAAACCTGCACACCAAAACACAAGTTATGACCAGTTACATAATAATAGCTTGGTATAAATGTTTATATAAACTGCTTTATTGCAATTCATTAGAAAAATATCTGTAGTTTTAAGAACAATGCAGTTTTCTATCTCAGGTCACCTGATTGACATACCTAGTGCCTTTGACTGGCTTGTTGTTGCAGGGAACCCAAACGCCATTGCCACTGACGCTGACCTCGATGTAATAGCCCACCAGATTCTTAACCTCCTTAGATGCCCCCCAGCACACAACTACAGACGTGTCAGTGTTTCTGATGGGAATAACAGGCCCTGGGACAGAGGGCAGGTCTAAAAACAACAACAACCATAAAAAACATTATATAAAATAAAAGACAAAGAATGGGGTTCATATGATTTCCAGGCAAGTCATACTCACAGTTACATTTACAAGATCATGCCTATCATGAAAAACTTTTTTGTATTTTGAAACGAAACATTTCTCTAGACATACACTACCGTTCAAAATGGCAAAGCTGGATTTTTTAGCAGCCATTACTCCTGTCTTCAGTGTCACATGGTCCTTCAGAAATCATTCTAATATGCTGATTTGGTGCTCAAGAAACATTTCTTATTATTATTATCAATGTTGAAAACAGTTGTGCTGCTTAATATTTTTGTGGAAACGATGATACATGTTTTTCAGGATACTTTGATGAATAGAAATTTTGAGAGAAATAGAAAAATCTTTTGTAACATGATAAATGTCTCTACTGTCACTTTTGATCAATTTAATGTGTCCGTGCTGGAATGAAAGTATTAATAAAATATTACTGACCCCAAAAACTCATTCCCTGATTTTCCGAATCTTCCTCCAAAATCTTCGCTTTACTGCTGGTCTCATCCCAAATTCATGCCACGTAGGATTAGAACCCCATTTGAGGCACTTGTCACAGCAGTCTCGAAACATACTCTCTATCATGCAAATCAGAATATGTGTCACTAACCCGTTTTCTTTTTTTGTGTCAAGTGCTAATACTCACCCAATCTGTCTCCCACAGTAGTCGCCCCAGTTTCTTCTGATGGCTCTCCAACTCCAGCAGAGTTGCAGCTACGGACACGGAAGCTGTAGGATTTGCCCTCAGCAAGGTCGAACAGGGCAAAGCGGGGAGACTTCACTGGCATCCCGGTGTTCACTCTCTGCCATGTATCTGTTCCCACCAAGCACTGGGAAAACATTTGATAGTCTAAAAATGTCCAAACTCAATTCAAGGTAAAAATCAAATACTTTATATCGTACATTCTGCCTCACCTTCTCCACATAATACATGACACCCTCATGTCCTCTCTGGATGGGTGGCTTCCAGCTCAGTACCACGTAACTCTTAGTAGCCTCAGTGACAGCCAGGTCAGTAGATGGACCAGGAACCACCCCCACTGAAAGAGACAAGAGAAATAATGCTGCAGTGACCTCCACACATTATTTCCCCTCTCTTTTTACATTTTGACTGTCTTTGCCGTCATCTAACACTTAACTTCAAGTCTATCTTTAGTTAATAATTTAATAAAACTGTTAAATTCAAGAAAATCTATAAATGAATATCCATTTTTATAAAATCCATTGTAATGCTGCAATGCCTAGATTTACTTGAGGAATTTAAAACAACTGACTTGAATTGTCTGTATTTTATTTAATTAATTCCTACTACTGTTCAAAAGTTTGAGGTCAGTAGGATTTAAAAAAAATAAAATAAAATAAAAAATAAATTAATACTTTTATTCAAGGACTCATTAAATTGGTCAAAATTGGCAGTAAAGACATTAAAGGTGTTACAAAAGATTTCCATTTAAAATAAATACTGTTCTTTCGAAAAAATAATCCTGTCTTTAATAATTCTGAAAAAAAAAATCAAAGTTTTGACAGAAATATTAAATATTACAACTATGATAATAATAAGAAATGTTTCTTGAGCACCAAATCAGCATATTAGAATGATTTTTCTGAAGGATCATGTGACACTGAATACTGGAGTAATGATGCTGAAAATTCAGCCTTGTCATCACAGGAATGAACTGCATTTTAAAATATATTCAAATGGAAAAGTTATTTTAAATTTAAAAAAATAATTTAAAATTTTACTGTTTTACTGCATTAATGCAGCTTTGTTGAGCATAAGACACTTATTTTAAAAACGTAATTAAATAACAAAAATATCTTACAAACCCCAAACTTTTGAACAGTAGTGTACTTAGACAAAATTATGAAAGACTATTATCAAGTTAGTGTATTATTTTACCTGTGGGGTCTTCCTCAGTAAATTTGATCATTCCAGTCCATGGAGCCGAGGGACCAGCTGTGAAAAAAAAAAAAAAAACATACATATTCTCATAAGCAAAACTGATTGGCTTTGTTCTTCAGTTTTAATTCTTTGTTCTTTAGTCTTTATTCATATATCCTTCACCTCTAAGGCGGGCACGGTCTGATGGATCCATGGCAACTACAGGGTCAGAGGCCCGGGATGGGCGGCTCACACCAGAATTGTTGAGGGCTCGGACCCTAAAGGTGTAGGAGCGGCCCTCAATAAGCCCAGTGACAGGAAAACGGGCATACTTCACTGGAGTGTCATTACACTGGGTCCAATGATGAGTGCCCACCTCCAACCTGTACAGAAATATTTAAATGATGAGCATTGATGTGAGCTCTATGGTCTCATTGCTGATGGAATATGACTCACCTGTCAATAAGGTAGCCAATGATGGAACTGCTGCCCTCCACTGCTGGCTGCTTCCAGGTAACAACCACATAGTCTTTATTAGCGTCATGACAACGCACATCAAGCGGAGCAACAGGAACCCCCTCCTCCTCCACATCAGCATCTGATACACACAAATCAGCTTGATTTGCACCCTGCTGTCACATCTAATTATGGCAAAGTAAGATACACGACAGCGCCTCCGCTCTGTGAACACAGCTAGCTAATTTCAGCTCTCTCTTAACTTAGGAAGTGTTTTAATGATCTAATCATGTAAGCCTCAAGGGTTTATAAGATGATGTCAAAAACAAATACTTTCTAAAACCATTTATTTTGTACCATTCACAAGCCAACAACAAGCCTAAAATCAAATAAAATGGATAAAATTTGATTTGAACAAACTGAGACAGACTAAATCCAGAAGAACTGTTGCAGGGTCTCTAAGATGCTTCAAGAAACCTATACCTGCAAAGCTACAGTACTGTTAAAAGTTTTAGGCACTTGTGTAAAAATGCTGTAAAATGAGGATGCTGTCAAAAATAATGTCATAAATAGATTTTCTTTATCAATTAACTTTTATTAACTAAATTAAATCAACATTTGGTGTGACCATCCTTTGCGTTTAAAGCAGCTTTTGCCCTGGGTGCACTTGCGCATAGTTTTTCAGGTAGCTTTGCACTGTATAAATAAATAAAACTCTTAAATATTAACATTTTATTTCTGATTTTATATATTTAATTAAAAATGTACACTATGAAATTTTAGACTTTGGGGTCAGTACAAGTTTTAATGTTTTTAAAAGAAGTCGCTTATGCTCATTTATTGCATTTATTTGATGAAAAATAGAGTAAAACAATAATATTATAAAATATTATTAAATACAATTATATATTTCCTTTTTTTTTTCCTTTTTTTTTTTATTCATGTGATAGCAAAGCTGAATTTTCAGCAGTCACTACTTCAGTCTTCAGTGTCACGTGATCCTTCAGAAATCATTATAATATGCTGATTTGTTGCTCAAGAAACATTTAATATTATTATTATTATTATTCTTTTTGTGGAAACCAGGATACTTTTTTCAGGATTCTTTGATATATAAAGCACAAAAACAGCATTTATTTGAAATATAAATCTTTTTAATTGTCTTTAATGTCACTTTTGATCAATTTAATGTGACCTTGCTGAATAAAAGTATTCATTTCTTTCAAATAAAAAAAGTTACTGACCCCAAACTTTTAAACGGTAGTGTAACTTGTACTTCACACTGGCTGCCTTTAGTGCCGTCAACCAAAGATAGAAGTAGCATTCCCAGAGAGAAACCTAATACATGTGGTAACTCTTAAAGAAACAGTGCACACAGCTTGTGCAAGGACAATAAGACATTTCCTTTCAACTTATGAGTACTCGGCACAAGCATACAGACAGGTCTCACCTCTGACAAACACATAGGCAGAGTGGGTGTCGAAGCCTGACTTGGTGTTGACACGCAGAGTGTAGAGACCCTCATCTTCTTTGTTCAGATGCACAAGAGTCAAAGTGGCTTGCTCACCACTCCAATGCATGTGCACCCACTTAGAAGGTGACAAGGCGACACCTGATAAAGAAAAGGGATCATTATAGACTGTAAACTGCACTTTAATTAATAGCTCCTGCATATAAAGAGCACATAGGAGGACAATGGTTAGGAGATGGTGACTTATGCTTCAGTAAATTTGCAAGTAACTTTTTAAAATGCACAGTAATTGCATGGTGCACTTAGCATTCATACTTACCATTTCTGTACCACACTATCTCTGGCTGGTAGCGCTTCACAGTGGGGTAGACAATGACTGTACAGCCCAAACTCATGGTCTCTCCCTCACGGCCAAAAGAAACATCAAACTTGTCAATGATGGTAGTGTTGAAGGTCACACCATATTCAGGGCTGAAACCATCTGAGCGAATATGAATAGAAACAGCTTAAAAGTCAAATGATTTCTATTATACACATTCAAATGAAAAAAACTATTATAAATAGGTGTAGAATTTATTGTAAAGACCAAAACATTAAATTTGTACTTATATAAACACTTTATATGAGTACAGATGTGATCATAAAAGAGAATTATATGGTATATGAAACTTACGGGGCCTTTCACTCACTTCTTCTCCTTCTTTGAATCCTTTAGAATGAAAATGCAAATGAACGTTTTAGTGCATTCTACGTGAAAAATGTATAATGAAACTGCATAACTGCATGGTGCATTGCAAACAGAACCAACTGCTTCTCTTTAAATATTCTGGTTGACCTTGGTGTACATGATTGATACACCAAACAATATTAAATAATAAAGACCCAGTCAAGATATTTCATAGCATTAGCCTGTGCAGAGGCAGCGGAAAGAATAGCACAAGGCAAACTGAGGTGCTGTCAGAGCCTTAAAATAGAACGTCAAGAGGACAGCAGCTGTAAACCAGAGCAGAGTGACTTACACACAAGTATAAGCACAGTTTCTACATTTAGTAGAATATGAGCACAACTTATGCCTGTGCTGCAGATGACCCCTTAATTTGTCCTTCATTAATTAAAAATATATATAATTTTTTTAAATAATTCAGGTTAATAAAATATGTTCAATCCAATCTTCATGATTTGCTTCTTATTTTTTGAAGGCCAGATCTGAGCCATCAATAAACAGTTTGATTTTGAGCACATGTAAAACATTATTCAAAAATGATTCAAGATTTGAAATCCATTTAAAAAAAAGTGAAATACTCACTTTTAATAATGACAGGGGCAAAGGCAGAACTTTCTCCCTTCACGTTAAGTGCAGAGATTCGGTACTCAGCAGTGTCGCTAAAATTACAACTGCAACCCACAAGAATAATTTTAATATAATTTCAATATAATATACAGTAGTTATATAATATATAATTTTAAGAGAATCAAAAATAACAGTCATGCCTTTAATGTTTATCTTTTCCATGCATCTGATATTACTAAGAAATGAAATCATCCCACGAATTTAGTGCAATATAATACAGAATCACAAACTAACTTTCGCAAACATTATTAAACAAATAAAAACTTTCTTTACTTCTTGATTTCCAGAGAATGCATGTTGTATTGGCTCTCTGTGAAGTACTTCTCAGGGTGAGACTTAGCATCAATTAAAACATTGTTTTTGTACCTGAAAAGTTATGGAAACAGAACAGAATTAAATTAAACCTGGGTTTAATGATTATTTCTATCCAGTATTGCTGGAATTGAAGTGTTTCTGACCAGGCCACGTGGGGTTTGGGCCATCCAGCCACCGTGCAGTGCAACGTCACACTCTTCCCCTCCCACACGGTCTGGCCACGTGGTTTCAGAATGAACTCCGGGGGGTGAGTCAAACTGTCTGGATTCATCTTCTTCTGGAATTCTTCTTTCTCATGCATCTTGTGTAAAAACAAGATAAATTAGGACCCTAAGATAAAACAATCATACAAATACTGACACTGCTGGTATAGTTAGTTAGTCTGACTAACTTCTTCTACAATAAGCCTCAATATACAGTTTCGGGATACAAAAAGTTACATCAAACTTTTTTAACAGTTAAAGGCACAATGTTTTATATAAGCATCTCGTTAAACATTTTAGGTCAAACCTTCCTGCTCAGAGCAAGGCGCTCAGCAGACTCTCTCAAACTGGTCTCTCTGGACTTCTTCACAGTTCTCATCTTGAAGTCGGTCTCCCTGGAGAACAGGTTCCTCATGACGACATACCCCATACCCTCCTCCTTTACCTCCTCCTGAGTCTCCATCAGATCCTGGGTAGCCAAATGACTAATGGAAAAGATTAAGTTAATGAGCAGCCTGACCCAATACTGACTAATACTGTTTGACATATGAGATCCATGTTAGTCTAGACGTACAGTTTTTAATTAGTCAGCAAAGGGACGTAGGATCAACTCCTGACTTAACTTAAAAAAAGGTCTAATGAGTTTCATAGACATGAAGGATAGACGATGCCAGAATTTTCAGTCAGGTTTAATATAGTCAACTGGAACTAAAAAATTTAAAAAAAAATAAATAAATAAAATAAAATAAAATTATTCAAACTTGCAAACCATGCAATCACCTGCTTCTGAAGACTGGCACGACGTATCCAATGATCTCGTCTTCTTTGTCCACAGCCAGGTATGAGCGCTTTTCTTTCTTAGAGAGAGTGCTCAGTTTCTTCTCCTTCTTTGAGATCTTGTGCCTAAACGACAGTGAATATCAACAGCACCAATAAACATACAGTTGGATTATATGGCAAAATGCATCAAAGATTTTGACATATTCCATTATTGCATTATATAATGTCAGTTGCATTTATTTCTTTCCTTAAATCCTCCTAACGCTAATGGAACAAAAGGTTCAATATTTCAGTGTCATGTGTCATATTTCATGTTAGTGGAAAGTAATTATTAGCAGAGACATCCACTATATTAAGCATTTATTAAAAAATAAATGAAAAGGCCTGAAATAAGCAGCACTTTAGGAAAAGCAATTAAATCAATATACACTACTCCAGGATATTGTTACTGTGTGTGCGCACATCATCCTTGTTACAATGTTCCTCATTAGCACACCAAAAAATATTCAAAAAAGTAATACTATATTACATATTTTTATTCTTTTAATGCACATTTTGTTAATTGCGATCAAGAAAGATCATAACTAGCTGGAAACAAACATTACTTGAAATGTCATGTCAGCCGGAGATAAACCATTTAGTATGCATATGATCCTGACAGTCACTCACAACTGCCACCGGCATTATGGGCTTTGGACTGATTTATAGATAAAACATAGAGCTCTGTCTGCTATTTGAGAGGCTGATCCTTTTATCTCTTACACTGTTACAAAATATTTTAGGATTACAGCAGCTTCCAATCCATCTGTGGATTGTTTCATAAGTAATACAATAATACAAAGTGCATATTTTGCAATTTGTTCTCTTGAACAACTATAGGCTAAACAGTACAAGGGTAAATGGTAAGATTATAACAGTTAATTAATGCCAAAAATATTTAAATACTTTCAGAACCGTTCAAAATTGCTGTCAGGAACCTATTTTACAACTATAAAAAATTAAATGAACCATATAAGTGTTTGGTTTGCCATATTCAAAGCATACATGTGGCAATTTCTGCACAAATAACAACCATCAGAAACATTAATAAATTGTCATGACTGGCAAATAACATGACTTCTTTTTTTCCTGAGATTTCTGAGAGCTCAAATACTGTTCTACCTTAAAGGGATAGTTCACCTAAAAATGAAAATTCTGTCATTAATTCCTCACCCTCATGTCGTTCCAAACCCATAAGACCTTCGTTCATCTTCAGAACACAAATTAAAGGTGCAGTAGGAGATCTTGGAAAATGCTAACTTTAGCCTGATAGCACTGAAAGCGAACGTCCCACCCTCCCTGCAATCGCCGTCCAAAGCCACGCCCCCTGAACGCATTTACGCTCACAGACCAGAATACAAGAGACAACATTACTACAATAGCCTACATCAGCGGTTCCCAATTCCAGCCCATGTTCCGAAGTGAAGTAAACTTCAACGGATTTCCCCTGCTCAGGGAGTAGGGAGCAATGAACTCTGTGTAGGGATCATATCGATCGGAACACAGTTCATGCACGTAGCTCACTTGGCCTCAGGAGAGAAGCCAAAAGCTTTTCTTCACTCTAACTGAAATTATGCATTTTAAATTCGAATATAATTAGAATTTTGATCATATTTAAGTACAAAATTCGAATTTAGTTTTTCAGCCATTTTGACAGCCCTAATAAATACAGATAAATACATTTAGACCACTTAACTTAATGATTGCTATGGGGATGTGAAGAGACTTTCAACCAGCATAACAAAATATGTTTCTGAAGACAATCACCTATTGCACCTTTAAGACATTTTTGTTGAAATCCAATAGCTTTCTGACATCGTTAAAGTAGTTCATATGACATCAGTGGTTCAACCATAATGCTACGTGAAGCTACAAGAATACTTTTTGTGCGCAAAGAAAACAAAAATAATGACTTTATTCAACAATTTTTTCTCTTCCGTGTCCGTCTTGAACACGCGGTCACGATAGTACCACAACGCATGCGTGTGGTGCTGCTGACACAGACACCGACGTTCTGATGTTCTGACTATTTTAACAATGTCCTTACTTTGTGGGCCTTGAACATTTAAGTTGAGTTGCTGTATATGCAGGGTCAGAAAGCTCTCGGATTTCATCAGAAATATCTTCATTTGTGTTCCAAAGATGAACGAAGGTCTTAGGAACAACATGAGGGTGAGTAATTAATGATAGAATTTTCATTTTTGGGTGAACTAACCCTTTAAACAGATAGCTCAACAAAAATAAAATAGTTTCATCATTTAGCATTATGTCGTTACAAGCCTGTATGACTTACTTTCTTCTGTGGAACACAAAAGAAGACATTTTGAAGATGGTTGGGAACCAAACTCAAAATGTCTTCTTTTATGCCCCAAAAAAGAAAGAAAATCATGCAGGCTTGTAATGAAACAAGGGTGAGTAAATGATGACAGAATTTTAATTTTTGCATGAATTATCCTATTAAGCCACCTCAAGCAGCAACGTGATATACAGTTCATGTACAGTTGCTCAACTACTGTGATTTCAAGTTTCAGTGACCATAAATAATCTCTTAGACCATTAATAACTTTGGCTCACTCCCACAGAGGCTCAAATTCTTCCAGCCACAGGGTCATGGCATCATGGAATCCTCAACAGCACATATGTTCCTCTATAACAAAAGTTTCTGACCTATATATTTATAAACATAGTTCCAATGACTATGAGCATCAAGAAAGCACAACAGCCACAGCACACTCAGCTGGCTTTTTTTTTTTTTTTTTTTAAGTATTTGTTTCCATGCATGTTCTCCATGAGGATTAAAAAAAAAATTTCAATAAAAAGTTATAAGTTATGAACCAAAACAACTAGCGAAAAGATAAATCACAATATTACAAAATATTTATAGTATAAACAACATGAGAATCAGTCAGACACAGCAACATTTGCTCAACCAATGAAATGAGTGTGAGGCAGTGCATCCGTTTGTACAATAGGATACAGATCTATACAATATATAAGCAGCTTGAAAGTGTAGGGAAAATCTGCTTTGTGTCATGGGAGTGGGCGGTCGCTGCTGAGCACTTTAGAAGCAATATTCATTCCCATGGCAACAGCAACTTCTCTGATTGGTGAAGTGATGCTGAAGTTAAGGAATTTGGCTTAAAAACCTTAAAAACTAAACTTAAATGATGCTGACATAAGGCTTCTACAAAAGCATATATCATTGTTTTAAATGTTTATACATTTGTCTATAGAGAAAATTACATATTTTGCTTGTTTTTTACTCAAAACTATCCAACTATAAAATATGAAAATACATATCTCTGCATATACCATAGAAAAACAAATTATTTTTGTAGATGACTTGATTTTAGAATCTATGTTGTCATTGGTCATAGTTATTGTTATTGTTTTGTTATTGCAATAAGCTCTGATGTAATTTGCGGTCATCACAAAATGAAACAGATAATGAAAGAAAATGCATCAGCGTTCTTTGTAACATTAGTGAAACAGAAAGGCTTGTAATTTCCAACACAAAAACGACACAGATTTTTAGAGGTACTTTGCTGGTTTGTTTTAAAGCAAGCAAACATCATAAGATTATAATGAAAGGGTTATGATGTAGGCACTTCAAATGATGCACACATTTTCAAGTAAGCAGCATGGAATGTGTTATAAAAGCACTGGTATCTAAAAAGCAGTGCTTGTGGGGGGTTGCTCTACAGGGGCCATTCTTCAGGGCAGCATGAGCACAGGGAGAATGTCTCCTATGTCCTCTTACCCATGGCTGCTGCTGCTGCTCACATAAGCAGCATAAGACTGGCGGCTAACAGATGATAGGAAGCCTTGGTGATAGCTGCTCTCATAGCGCGTCTCAAGGTCCCGTTGCTGCTGTTCCTTTTGTAGTTTTAAGGATTCTGACATCCTGAGGTGCTTTTTAGATCGGCCCAAGGACCCTTTCTCTCTCTGCTTGCAGTCTCAAGTACAATTCCCAATGAATGTTAATTCAAATGCACAAAAAACAACACCTGACTCCAAACACAATTTTAATCATGAATATACACTGTCAGAAAAAAAAAAGTGCAAAAACTTGATGGCCTTAGGTGGTATAGCAGCTTGTCACTGGGGCAGTAACCTTAAAGGGACATCTTTGTACCTTAGTGTAGTAATATGTACCCTTAAGTTACTACTCTGAATCTTTAGTGGTAAATAAGGTACACTGATGTTCCTTTAAGGGTACTGCCCCAGTCAAAAGCTGTACACCTAAATACATACTTTGTATGCACATTTTTTTCTGAGAGTGTAAAGTCCACTATTATTTTTCAGAAACACTGTATGGGCCAACACACATATCCAAGACATTTGTCTATGTATCTTTGTTTACAGTTCCAAAAATAGTAGCAGACACATTTGCTTGTTCAAATTAAAATGACATAAATAATTAAATCGACTTAATATCAAAATAGCAAAAATTAAATAGTCCTACAAAAACGTTCCTAGTATTCAAAGTATAATGTCAGACACCATCCAATTATATGAGCAACTAGTTTTGTCTGTTGTGATGGTAACTAATTCGTAAATTTAGATTAAGTTGTTACAGACAATTGGATGACTTTAACACGTTAGCCTAACGTTACTTCCTATATTTGGGCAGGCCTAGCGTCAATTAGAAATACAAAGTCACTTACCAAGTCAAAGGTGCTTTTGCAAAAAGAAGAAGGGGCAAACTTCAAAAAAATGAGAAGCCAGTGAAAATCCAGTCACAGCGGCGGGTATGGGGCAGCCGACAGTACGGGACTTCACTGAACAAAAATAATGCTGCCACTCTGCAGATTGCAGAGTCAAGCCACGACCTTGTATGGCCACTAGGTCTGTTAAATATAGACCCTGACTAGGGGGCAGGCAGTTTCAACATGTTAACTCTGGGAACGCGCGTAATTCAATAGGCTATATAAACACAATTAGACAACGAAAGCAACATTTTATTAAAGGAATATCACAAGACTGCTGTTAGGCCTCGCGTCACAACAGAAGTGATTGAGTGTGATATTGTTTTTTATCTTAAACATTTCATCAAACAATATGTTAATTTGCGGTTTTACCACAGTATCATATTTTCCCGGCAAACGAAAGTCCCAAAAGAATCCTCACAGATTGAGTTAAAATGAATGGGGAGACACTCTTGTATAATTTATAACAGCTAACAGTTATATTGATATCTGAGATATAAATGGTATTGATTATGATACGTTTACAAACTGTTTGCTGTCCCTTTCAGTTTTGTACTTGAACGTTTTGCTGTCCTATTTAAATCATATATGAATATTTTGTTATTTAACACAAGTATTATATTAGCCTAATATAAAAACTATTTTTAGAAACCTATCTTTTTAAATTATACAACAAAAATATTTTCAAATGAGTTTTATGTAATAAAAAAATCCATTATTTTAATGACATTGATACCAGCTTAAATTGTAATTTAACTAAATTAACTTGAAGTATAATTAAACTGACCTTAGCGCATATATTGAAACCATAATACAATAAACACACCCGTTACCTTACTGTTACAATTCACTAATTTTAGCAGTCATTCTGGCATTCTTCCTAATTTTGATAATTTGAACCTACCCCTGAAGGATAAGGCATGGGCTATTCCAGTCGGTGATGTAATGATCTGTCGACGGGACTTTCCCATTGCACTAAGCTACAGAGGGGTGCTGTGGGTCGTCAGTAACCAGCGTGGCAGCCGTTGTTTAGGTGTCCTGCCTTTTTTTTTTTACCGGGATAGGTATGTGAAATTTTACTAGATTTACTGCATCAGTATCTCAAATCTAGATGGAGATATTTTTATGAGCTTTATATGACGTTAAAGTTTTAGAGTTTTTATTACAAATGACAGACTGAAGTCAAACAGCTCCGTTGCTAGCTAGCTTATTTGTAATTATGTGTTATGCTGCTTCCTGTCAGCACAACAAGCTTTGTTATTGACCATTAGTGCTCTTAATAAAGACACTATATTTGAATGTGGACGGAGGAACTAAAATAATCTATCAAAATAAACATAAGGTCAGCTATAAAGAATTTAAGTACTCAGTTGTTGACAGTTAGCTAGTGGGCTGCTCAGCTAATGTTAAGGCAGTTAGCAAAACAAACTAATAACCACAGTTTTATATACACAATAGTTTGTTTGTCTTAAAAGTAAGTTGTTTAAAATAAACCAAAAGTTATTGTGGTTTATATTGACATGGTTGTTGAATGACTATTCGTCATTCTTTTTTAATAGCTCATGTATTCGTATAATGTTTGCTGAATGTTTTTCACTGATGTACAAGCCTAACAAGCACTCTGTCTCTTCTATTTCAGTTTTAATATCACAGAATTGTCAAAATGTCTAGCAAAAGGGCTAAGGGAAAAACCACCAAAAAGCGCCCCCAGCGGGCCACGTCAAACGTGTTTGCCATGTTCGACCAGTCCCAGATCCAGGAATTCAAAGAAGCCTTCAACATGATCGATCAGAACCGTGATGGCTTCATTGATAAGGAGGATCTGCATGATATGTTGGCTTCATTAGGTAATTACAAAATAGAGTTGGCAAGGCAGAAAGGTTAAATCTTTTATCATTGACCTTGGCCCTTAATGACCCAGCTTCCTTCTAATGGACTTCACCTTTTTTCCACAAAATATTAGCATAAACTGAGCTCTAAATAAAACTCAGTTTTTGCCAATATTATATTTTGAATAGTATTTATAGAGTTCTGGAAAGTTAAAGAGAAGTCTTCTTAATCAGGTATAAACTTTATCTTTAGAAAATCAATATATTGCAAGTCATTTTTTATTTATTTATATACATGAGTTTTATGGCATTCCTTTCATATGAGTTTCTTATTTCTGCTGAACACAAAAGAATATGTTTTGAACGGTTGATTTTTTTCCCCCCATACTATGAAAGTCAAAGGCTACTGTCAGATGTTTTAGTGCTGTCAAACGATTAATCGCGATTAAATCACATCCAAAATAAAAGTATTTGTTTTCATAATATATGTGCGTACTGTGTATATTATGTATATATAAATACACACACATGCATGTATATATTTTGAAAATATTTACATGCATATATGTATATTCATATAATTTATATAATTTATAAATATATTTAATATATAAACATAACATATTTTTCTTAAATATATGCATGCATGTGTGTGTATTTGTGTATATACATAATAAATATACACAGTACACACACATATATTATGTAAACAAAAACTTTTATTTTTAATGCGATTAATCGTTTGACAGCACTAAAATGTTTAGTTACCAACATTCTTCAAAATATCTTCTTTTGTGCTCAGCAGAAAAAAGAAACTGATACAGGTTTGGAATTTTCATTTTTGGGTGAACTCTCTTTAAAAGCTACATTTAATCAAATACAAACTGCTTTTGACTGACAAGTTATTTCATTGTTAGGTAAGAACCCCACAGATGAATACCTCGAGGCGATGATGAATGAAGCCCCTGGTCCCATTAACTTCACCATGTTCCTCACAATGTTTGGAGAGAAGCTTAATGGCACAGATCCTGAGGATGTTATCAAAAACGCATTTGCTTGCTTTGATGAGGAGGGGACGGGTAAGCATGAACAAACCACTGAAATAAAATAGCAAGTAACACTGGTGATCTGTATTAGTCTGAAGTCCAAAATTAGAGGAATATATGCTGTTTTTGATAAACATTTGTTCGGTTATTAATAATCAGGTTGCCTCATTTGTCCTAGGTTTTATTCAGGAGGACTACCTGAGGGAGCTCTTGACCACTATGGGAGACAGGTTCACAGACGAAGAAGTAGACCAGCTGTTTAGAGAGGCCCCTATTGACAAGAAAGGAAACTTCAACTACGTAGAATTCACACGCATCCTGAAACACGGTGCTAAAGATAAGGATGATTAGGACAAGGCCAAACCCTACTGAAACTAATGAAAACTACACTGTAACACTACAACATGTTTAATTGTCTTCTTTTCCCCACATTCATGGGCTAGTGCAAAGGGATACATTCATCAGCAAGGCAAAATCATTTGACTCTACTGGACCTTCTCTTAAACAGTCTAAGGAGACTTGTACATAACTATGAAATAAATAGACATGTAATCTGTGGTAAACCTCAAAGTGAATGAATGCTGTTCTGGTATGTAAATGTTGAGAAATAAATTGCGGAATTATTCAATGTAGTCTGGAGTTGCTGGATATTTACACTTTGTAATAAACCATTTGAAATAAGTTAAGTCATCAAATTTTCATTACAGAACGTGGGACATTTTATGAAGAAAAAAAAAAGTCAGTTTAAAGTTTCTCCCAACATTTTTTAGCATAAAAAAAAACAGGATTTTAGCATTTTAATTCATCATATCATTAAAACCTAGTAGATACAGGATTTTACAGAACAGGCCAAATTGCCAAAGATTTACCGAGATGACACAAAAGTTGTCTTCAAATGTTTAATTTCTCTCAATAACTTCACAACAGCATTTGAGACCGAAATAGATGGGGAAAACCACCAGAGGTTTGAAGCACCCTGAGATTTAATCATAATAAAAACAAAACAAGGACAATCAATTCTGAAATCTTTTGCTTCGCACAAGTTCACTCTTTTCATAAATAGAACTTTTTTTTTTATCCAAAAGTTTTACAGCACAAAACTGATTTATTGAATTAGATCATTTATTTATGTTAGATCCTTTAAAAGGATATTCTTCCAGCACCGTTTTTTTCTCTTTGATCGAAATAAGACTATAAATCCAACATCTGTCAGGCTAGATAAAGTTTAAAGAGAGAACAGTGTGGTCCAGATGGTCAAAACTCCAACCTAGCCATAAGTATTTCCAAAAATTAGCATGAAAAATCTAAACTCATAAGAAAACGATTTCAAAATGTTTCGAATGCTGCCTGTTGTTCTCTGCATGACAGGTGCATGTGTAGGTTGTGGGGTGTAGGCGAACTGCAGGACCACCTCCAGTGCCAAAGCTCTCAGTGAGGTTCTTCATTTGCAGCACCAGTAACTACTGATGTCAGGAGTCTTACTTCATGATCATTCTGCTAAGGCTAAGTTTTTTGTCTGAATCTTAGCCAAGTGATCTGATATTCCAGCTTCAATTTTGTCACACTGAGCCAAGAACCCCTGAGCATGAGGAAAATAAAGAAAACAATATTTAAGATATGAAATCAAATAATGGTCATGGTATGTTAAAGTCTAAGGTGCTTAATTAAAACCCAATATTAAAGGAATAGTTCACCCATTAATATTTACATCCAATAACATAAATGGGTTTGATTCTTCATCGGAACAGTTTTGGTAAATTTAGCATTACATCACCTGCTCACCAATGGATCTTCTGCAGTGAATGGGTGCCGTCAGAATGACAGTCCAAACAGCTAATAAAAACATCACAATCATTCACACAACTCCAGTCCCATCAATTAGCATTTTGTGATGTTTTCAACTTCAAACCGTTGCTTTCTGCTAACATTCTCCAGTGAAAAATTCATCGTCTTAATCAGAAGAGAAATATGCACAGATCAAGCATTGCTTACAAGTGAAAACAGTCCAAAACAGTTCTAAACAAATATGTTGGTTGATTTTGATGCGAGAAGACAACAGGGGTGGACTTTTTCACTGGATGGATTATGGACTGGTATTTTGGCCAGTGACAGCTGAAAGTTAAAACATCTTAATGATTGATTTGTTTCTTACAAACATGCACCTTTTCACTTCACAAGATGTTAATTGATGGACTGGAGTCGTGTGGATTGCTTGTGGATTATTGTGATGTTTTTATCAGCTGTTTGGACTCTCATTCAATGCAGATGATCTATTGCAAATGAACAAACTCATCTCCATCTCAGATGGCCTTAGGGTCAGCAAATTAACATTTTTGTGTGAGCTATTCCTTTAATAAGTCATAATCGTACCTGAACAGTTTTCGCAAGTCCTTTTTTCTTCATCCTGCAATCACTAAAACTCTCTGGCAAGCTCTGTAAATAATCAATATAAAGAGGCACAAATAAGCTTTACTGAGCAATGGAAGCAGCAAAATATTTTCTTCCTTGTTGTGTCGTACATCCGAGTGTAAAACAATGCATTTACAAAATAGGTAAGGTGAATTTTCATTTCATGCCTACTTTAAGAAACAATATAACAACAACGAAAAACAATTACCATTCCATCTATTTCCTCTAGGATTTTCATGAACTGCTCAGAGGCAACTTTCACCCTGTGGTCCAGTTTGTTAAGAGCCTCGGCTTGCAATTCTTTTGCAAGAAAACCCTGTAAATAATCCATTAAATTATGAAATTACCATATTGCCAAATACATAAGTACAGTGTTCAAGAAGAGGAATAAAGAGATTTTTATCCATGTCACACATACATTCTTCAGTCCTGTGAGTTCACCATCCACCTTCTCAAGCTTCTTGGCGGTTTGTTCCACTGACTTTTCAATGTCTTTGAGCTTTTTAAGTTCAGCTTCCTCCTCCGGGCTGTTCTGTAAAAATAAAGCAGCTTGTCAGACTCAGAAATAATTACAGTTCTATCTGTATGAATTAATGAACGGCACATTTTACCCTCTTTCCAATCATCATCAGTTTACAACCCTGCTTTATTCCAAAGCTGGACAGAGGCTCCTCCATCTCCTTCAGTGATTTCCCTACAACAAGAACAACATAATGTTACGATTCTAGCGATCCAGATATTCTTGCATTCAACAATACAATGTTACTGCTGCACTGGCACAGACTAACGATGCTTTTATTTCAAACACTGCATCATTCTGTCGAGTTCAACTAATGATAATTTCTGTAGTTTATACCCAAAACACAGGTGGCCATTTACAGTTGAGTAAATATAACGCATGAAGCACATGAAAAGTGTATACTGTGCTACCTTTAAATATGACTTTCTGGGATGGTACTGGTACTCCTGTGGCTTCTGTCAGCGCTTCACACAAATCCTTTAACAGTGGTTCATGTCCATCCTGTGCTGTTAAAGTGATGTTGTGTTTGGTTGTGCCTGAGACAAGAACAGTCATTATCATAGACAGAACAAGACAGGTTTAATACTCAAAATTATTCAGAGCTAACCGGCACTGTATCTGCAAATCCAGCATTGACATTTACACATTAACTAACCGTAATTAGATTACAATTAACCTGGAAACTCAAAATATACATTCTTAGCCTCAGAATGTAACTAATATTGGAATAAACGTCTGTGGTTTAGAGGGATGTTCAAATACTGGTAGCTAGCTTCAACACTGTCGTGCCGTATAAAGCCTCAATAAAAATATCGACTGCATTTATTTTCGATTGATCTTAATGTTTTAAAATATAAAAAGGTAGTCAGTTATCTTTACCATAAGCAACTGTCACTGCCATTGTGTTCTCCGCCATATCAGATTCAGCACACTATTAGCTAACGCTTCACAACTTCTGTGTATGCGTCCTATGCACATGGAACCGGAAGTGACGTGTGTGTGTGTGTGTGTACGTCACGCCCCTTTGCTGCGCCTCATCCATCTGTCCCTCTGTATGAACAAGATACCATTAATTCTAAAAGTAAAAATTTTTTTTTTACACACAATTAATTATTTTACTTGGAAAATATCATATTCATGTAAAGAAATGGATTAAAGCTAAGCCAAATTGTGAACATTTTATAAAAGAAATTAAACAATATGGTACTACTTTGCATAATATTAGAAACAGAAAAGCTTAAAAGACCTATGAAGCACTCTGTCACTTTAATTTGGTTAATTAAATGTTTTATTTATTTAAAATTTTTTACCCATGTACATGCACGTTTTTTTCTCTGTATAACCTTTTTCAATTTTTTCTATTACTGTTGCAAGATGTATGTTTGTATTAATATGTATATAATTGCATAATAAAAAAAATCTGTCCTTCTGTATCATTGTATTTACGAAGAATAATTCGAAAGGATTAAAAAAAACAATATTAAATAGAAAACTGGGGTGTGTGATTTTTTTTTTTTCAGAATGTCATTTTAGAATATATAAAAAAATACATTATGCAATTATTATTCATTTAATTAGGAAAATACCATATACGCAGGAAAAAGTGGGCTTTTTGCAAATAAGACTACACAAACATTTTGATCAAAGTAAATGCAAAAAAAAATGCTGAAAATGTAATGTTTTTTTATGTTGTAAATAATGTGACTGTGTAATACCGCGTGTTCAATCTGTCTTTCTTCTGAGATGTGTTATTGCTGCATGAATAGCCTAATGGCTCCACAAAAATGCTCCGCTGTTTTCAAATACCACCATTTATTGTATCTCTTACAGACTCCAGTGATGCATTTCACATTTCATAATATTTCAGATCTTGATGTATAACCAATAATAAAGTTTGTTATCAAGAAAACCAGTTCATTTTAATAATCCAAGCAATATTTGGACTAGTTTATGGCTGCTCCACGCAGGTTCTTCATTCATGCTACTCAGAACTATGGACTTGAAATACTTGATCAGTGTCAACAATTCTGTCAACATTTCAACAAGCTTCAGAGTCCAGCGTGAAGCAAGACACACTCCATCTTAACAAGAGCATAGACAATAATATTAATTGGCAAATGTAAAATTAATATTAAGAATAAGAGTTTATATGTGTCTATATGTAATTAACACAATTAATAAGTTAATATGTAATGAGATGTTTTAATGTAATTATTCTGGGGAAAAAAAATCTCCATGCTCTAAAAATAAATTTCTTCAATAACTCGACTTTCCCCAAACTGTTTGTATCTCATATCATCCAGAATTATTTTTGTTTGGACATGCATTACTATAAAGGTATGTTCAGATATAATGGAAAGTAGGTGATCCAAAATTCTGATTAATAAAGGGATATGCCAGGAGTTTTACTTGGATATCTAAAAACTGTAATCTCGTCTGAATTTACTGGGTTATGAAAATCAGGCGAACATGTTTACGTGACCAAATTCTAAATAAACCTGGAAAAATCACACTTCATGTGATCATGTTAAACATTAAACTGAAGTTACAATGCTATGTGCTAGACTGGGCAATGAATACAACACAACATGTTCAATACCATCAGCACAAGAAAAACTTCCTCCACCAGCTGTAAACAAAACACTGCTCAGAGAACAGATTCTTATGTGGCAGGGATCTGTGGTAGACCAAACTCATCCACCAGAACGCCATCCTGAGAGACACAAATATGCACTGAGTAAATCACAGACAAATAATGACGAATTATAATGAATATGTAGGTTTTGTCATTGAAAGTTTTATCAATGTAATATGTACCTTATTGGTTTTAGTGTCGCTGGGCATTCCTTCAGGAATGGAGGGTGCAGACGAGGCTTCATCTAAGTAAGAGCTGTCATCATCCAGCAGTAACTCATCTCCCAGAGCATCCAGCTCTGCAGCAGAGGAAAAAAAGTGAAGCTCTAAGCTCCATACACACACACACACACACACAGAGAGAACTACCTGCTTCTAGTTCATCCTCATCGATCTCTGGTGTGCCATAGCTGCGACTGAGAGCTTCCTGCACCTCGTTGGCCTCATCCATCATATCTTCCAGTTGATCCTGCAGGTCCTATCAGTCACAAAGAATAGTAATGAAAAGTGTACCTTATTACCACTGATCATCAATCAAAAATATTGCTTAAAAACAGCCAATATCAAAATGATTAGTGTATATACTTCAATCTGATCCATTTTCACTTGTTTATATGCTTTCTTCATTTCTTTTGCTCCAATCTTCATTGCCTCCACCTACAAAAGAATAAAACTTATGAAGAATCTAACAGTTAAAATTAATAAAGATGAATGAATAAATTATTCATTTATAATAAATGAATAATTTATATTATTATAAATTAAAGCTCAATAAAGCAATAAAGCTCAATCTGATAAAGCTCATTCTGATTATATTTTGTTACTGATAATATGGACACAAAATGACATTTTAGAAAGTAAAAGAATATATATATATATATATATATATATATATATATATGTGTGTGTGTGTGTGTGTGTGTGTGTGTGGGGGTGCATCTCAAAAAATTTGAATATCGTGAAAAAGTTCTTTCAAATTTCAG
>NW_015635516.1:153241-153908 GCF_001515625.1 Sinocyclocheilus rhinocerous
CAGTTCTTTTTCTCCGTAGCCCAGGTAAGATGCTTCTGACGTTGTTTCTGTTTCAGAAGTAGCTTGGTAGCCCTTTTCCTGAAGACGTTTGAGTGTGGTGACTCTTGATGCACTGACTCCAGCTTCAGTTCACTCCTTGTGAAGCTCTCCCAATTGTTTGAATCGGCTTTGCTTGACAGTATTCTCCAGCTCGCGGTCATCCCTGTTGCTTGTGCACCTTTTCCTACCCAATTTCTTCCTTCCAGTCAACTTTGCATTTAATATGCTTTGATACAGCACTCTGTGAACAGTCACCCCTTTCAGTAATGACCTTCTGTGACTTACCCTCTTTGTGGAGGGTGTCAATGATTGTCTTCTGGACCATTGCCAAGTCAGCAGTCTTCCCCATTATTGTGGTTTCAAAGAACAAGAGATACCCTTAATTTATACTGTAGGGATGGTCATTTAATGAAACTCAAATGTAAATATTCTAATATTTTGAGATACTGGATTTTTGACTTTCATGAGATGTAAGCTCCAATCATCAAAAATAAAATAAAAAAACTTTTGAAGTGTTTTACTTCACATGTAATGAATCTAGAATATATGAAAGTTTCACTTTTTGAAATGTTACAAAAAAATTAACTTTTTTTCCACGATATTCAAATTTTTTGAGATGCACCTGTAT
>NW_015635516.1:154129-158557 GCF_001515625.1 Sinocyclocheilus rhinocerous
CACACACACACACACACACACACAATTTTGATTCCCACTGTCCCAAATAATATATATTAGGAAAATACCACATAAGAAGAAGTTGGATCTTAAATAATAAATAAACAAACAAACATTGTATGCATTAACAGTGCTGGGAATAATATGGATAATAACAAGACTTTACTGTTGTTTTGGTGTCCTTTAAAGACTGGATTGTGTAGTTGGCTTGTTCCATATTAAACGACTGCTGGGAAAGCTGATCTCTTTGACCTTCATACCTGTATAATACAGCAAAAACAGAATTTAACAGTATTATTATAAAACATAATCTTAGATATTGAAATACACATTTCACACATTACAAATGAATATTAGTATAGGGAAAAACTCACATTCTCTTTTGTTTCAGCACTCTCATCGCCTTCTGTTTCACTGCATTCTGTAAAGAGATTGTTCATTTCATGTTTATGATTTATAGTGGGGTCCAAAAATCTGAGACCACATATAATGAAGTAAATAAAGTAAATTTGTGAACTTGAAAACTTCTAAAGGTAATATAATAGTATATAATATAATGTGTAATAGTAGTTGGCAAGGCAACATTTGTCATTTTCATTTAAATTATATGTTACTTCAATAATAAAGTAAAATTTAAAAAAGAAAAACAAAATACAACAAAATGACTTAAACCTTAACTAAAATAAAAAATAAATTAAAAAACTAATTCAAAATATTAATAAAAATCTCAATGATACTAATTGTATACTGGCACGAGTTCTGCTATCATAGGAGTACATACAAAACTAAGACATTCATGTTAATTTTTCAATTAAAAATTAAAATTGATTAATAGGTTGTTATGTTGATAATAATGTACTGAAAAAGCAAAACAAGACTTTTGGATCTCACTTTATAGTTAGAATGAGAGATTGCATTATTGCATGTTTACATGATATCAACTCGAGTTTTTGATGCTCACTTTTGAGGGTCCATCCCTCATCTTTTTCATCTGGTCCTTATACTTCATTAGCTCTGCGTCGATTCTCGCTATTTTCTTATCGATTGACTCGATCCTCGTATCCACCTATAACGGGAACAGCACACACAGCATCCACAGTACATCCATGTCTGACATGCAAACACCAATCAGGATGCTGCACTCATGTTCTGGGAGAAAGTCACAACAATACACTACTTACATTGCCTATGCAGTCAGGAAGGTTAGGAGTAGGCGTTTTATTGCTCCGTCCGAAAATTCGGTTCATTTTTAACGGGACTGACACTTATTTGCTTTGTTAAGGTATTTAAATGCTGATCACAGCGGGCTTGTTCCGGTTGGTCGTAGAATACACACCATAATAAAAGTCACGGTTGAGGTTTATCATCCGCTGTTTTTCTGTTGGTTCCCATTGGTAAAGCTTTAGAAATTCCCTAGATTCAGTTCTTCTAAGGCTATTGCTGTATATGTTTCTCTTTCGTCTCATTTTTCCCTTGAAATTGTTGCGTCACATATCTTTTAAACCAGCCAATATAGGGAGACCAACGAATAAATACATGGATTACCTAATGTATATGAATTATTGCTACCATTGGTTTACTATTATCAGGTTGATATATTTAATAATTGATCTGATATTATCATGAATGATATTTAGGCTATTATTGTAATTTTTAAATAAAAAATTTTTTTTACATTGTTTTTATGTGTAGCCTAATTCAACTTTGAAAATAAAATATTTTGAGTTTTTAATTTCAGTTATCTATCAATTAATAAATGCATTGTTTTAATTTACTGTAGACAATCTGAGACATCTGACTGCTGCATTCAAAAATTTTATTTTTTTAGCAACATTCAGTACATATTACATATGTTTATGTAACCACCATGATCTGATTATGTAAATTCACTCCATTCCAGTCAGAAAAGATGGTAGACTAGTATTTCAATAAAAAATAAATAAAAAAATAAAAAATGATGGAGGGTGTAAGTACAGATAAGTCATTTTCTCTCACAATATATTTGTAATTACACACCTCACAGATTCCATGGAAATGAATTGTACATGTTCCTTCTCTGGGGCTGTTCTGACAAACAGACCTTTCACAGTCTCACAGAGTGACCTTGAAGCGCTATGTTTATCCATTAATGTCTACCATGGCAACGTTAACACTTCATCAGACTTACCAAGAACTAGATTTAACTTGGTACTGACAGAACTGTCTCTGAAAAGTGTTAATGTGCACATAATCTGACAAGGTTCTGGACAACTCTGTAAAAAGAAGCCCTTTACTTTTCTGTTCCTTGAAGCCTACCATCATTTTAACTTGCAAAGCACGTTGTATGAAAAATTATTTAATGCACCTTTATAAGGACTGTTAAAAAAAATGTAAATTCTGCCATCCTTTATTAATCTTCATGTCGTTCTAAAGTGAGGAATTTAGCAGAATGGTTCCTATCCACTTGTATTTGGAAATGAGCATTTGAACTACTAAATATCTCTTTTGATGTTCCCTGAAAGAAAGAAAGTCAGAGTGGAAAATCTAGAATTTATATCTTTTGATAAACTAAACATTTATGTAATCTTCAATGGATGTTTTTTATTAATTCCATAATGTTTCATAAAAAAATATCACCATTTTACAGAGAGAAAATATATATATATATATTTTTTCTAAATTAAAGCTATAGACACAGTGTCCATTGATCATCATGTCTTCCTCTATGACGTATCTGAGATGTTCTCATTATACTGACAAGCATCAAAGGTGTGGAAAAAAGAATCTCTTGCTGTTTGAAATAGGCTATAAGATGCACAATAGGTTGCCATGGCGATACTGCCTTTGTTACGTGGTTACGCTTCTTTCATCTGGCTTTGTTGTCTTGAATGATTTTTCAGACACATCATTCAGTCGTGATGGAAGAAAACCCCATAATTGACATCTCTGAATAGAACATGAACATTAATTCTTACAGTTCAATTTATTGACACTATTGTTTTCAAATACAGGTAATATTAAACAAGCAAGGTACAACTGATGGCATAGCAAAGCTAATTTCATTTCAAATGATATTTTTTTCTTCAAAAATTGCACATATTGAAACACAAGCTGAGAAACAAAACTTGCTAACACATTTAAAATCTGCCGTGATATAATAGTGTACATTACTGAAAGTACAGTGGAACTTATAGAAACTTCTCTCACTCTGCGCTTCGTAACACCATAAAGCATCTTAGATGACCAAATATTTGCAATAATGTCATATATATTGATTAACGAAAAACCAAAGGCACAAAGGGCATTACATTTTTCAAAAGAATTGTGCAATTCCTATACTGTTGTGGCAAGAGCAGTGACGATGTCATAATAAAGGAACAGAACTACAGTAAAAGATTGCATTTTTACGAACGTCAAGACGTATATATATATATATATATATATATATATATAATAAGAAGTAATACTGCAGCAACAATATTAAAGTAATGGAATTTTTGTCATCATTTACTCACCCTTGTGTTATGCCAAACCATTTTTTTTTATTCATAGCACACAAAATGAGGGTTAAAAAGGATAGTGATAGCAACTATCAAGCTTTGCAAAGCACTTTTTTTTTCACTGTAAATATTTACTAAATATTTACAAAAAATTCCCCCTCTGCTATTAAAATCTGCTGCATTAATGACACATGCAAGAAACATCTATCCTTACCATATAAGGAGAAGAGGGGTGTCAGGGAGTCTCTGTCACCAGTCACCAGCTCTGGACTCCATACCCCAGAATCCTCCCCGGCTCACACCTGTTCACAATCACGATCACCATCACCTGGAGTTCTGATCACCTGCACCTGCCGTCTTCAATCAAGCCACCTTCAAAAGCACGCTCCTTCCAGTCACTCACCGTCCGGTCTACCATTCACCCTGGCAAACTATTCCAGACCCTTACCTGTTACTCACCTGGTGTTTGTACGTACCTCTAGTGTCTCCAGCGTTCCAGCGATCCTGTCCCTCGTCGACCTCATTCGTTCCCCGGACTCCTGCAAAGGATCAAACAAACCATTACCCAGAGCTAAGAACCCAAGAACTATCATTATCATCTGACTTACCTGCCATCTGTCTTCTTTCCCTGCTGTTGTCAATAAACTATCCTGTTTGCACTCTTACCTCATGTCTCTGCCTTGAACTGTGACAGAAGACCGGACCATCAACATGATTGCTGCTGAGGACCAGCTGTGGCGTTTGCGGCAGGACGGTCGGAGGTTGGAGCAATATGTGGAGGAATTCCTCGAGCTTGCCAACCAGGTGAGCTGGCATGACGCCGCTCTAGGTGCGTGTTTTCAGCTGGGGCTCGATGACCAGACGATCCGCTGCGAACTTCCTGTGAGTGATTTCCCCCTAATCGAGCTGATTAACCTCGTCGTTTATTTAAATTGTTCCGACTTTGAAG
>NW_015635516.1:159797-163343 GCF_001515625.1 Sinocyclocheilus rhinocerous
ATATATATATATATATATATATATGTATTGCCTTCACATTCTAAAGATAACATTACAATACTTACAAAAATCAACTGTTACATCAATAATGTCAAAAACTATGTACCGTACATTTGAACTGTTTTCTACCATGGAACTGATTTTGTATTTTCTTTTCATCATAAATTGTATTCACATAAACATTACTCAGAAATCCCCACATTTTCATCGTCAAACATGCAATTGAGATGTACATCTTTTTTGTAGGTCTAGAGAAATGATAATACACTGCATTAAGCATGAACAACCTGACTAAGTAGATTCAGTCCTTTAGTTTGTTGTTTTAAAGCCCTATTCCCAAAAAAACAACAACATATAAATCCGTAGACTCCCTCTAAGGCAACTTAGATACATAATCCTTCATACATAATCATTCATAATCCTTTTCAGACATAATCCTTCAATCTAAATCAAATACGGAGAATATAAAGCACTTATCAAACAGTAAGCAGTTCCGAAAACACTACACTCACTTTACTTAAACTGCTGTAGACTATTTTTTTTCCCCACCATTACAGATATATAGTTTCCTGAGTGATAATTATGTGACACTGTTGATTAATATACATTGATTTATACATTGATATATATATATATATATATATATAACAGATACATACATACAGTGTTTTTGTTTGCAGTTTTTGGCTACTCACTATTTTTTTCATGTCTACTCAAGCGAAACTATAAGTTAGAATTAAAATATGGTGCCTAATATACTATATATCCCAAAGGACTTATTACGCAAAAGGATCTTTGAGCATGACGTTTGATTGTGAGGGACCAGATTTTAATCATAATCAAATATTTGGTCAATGGACATTCAAAAAAAGCAATAAACTAGATTTGAATGAGGTGATACACTGTAAAAAATGATCATATTTTAACGGAAAAAGCCCTGGTGATTTCTTAATGGTAATTCCCTTACTATACCAGGAAAAACTGTAATAATGGGACAGTTAATAAATGTACAGTTTGTGAATGAAAAACAATGTGAATGAAAAACAAACAAGTGATCCTATCATTTACAGTGAAAAAATGTAAATTGACATTCCTGTGCGACACTTCATATTTGATGGCTTTTGATTGAAATAACTGTTTCTTCTTCTTATTTTTCTTATCGGTTATGTACATTAGGGTTTTATGTTAGTAAATGAATGTTTACTACATTATTTTAGAGTTATGTATATTAATGTCAATCTTCTGTATATTAATATTAACATTAACCCCTTGTGGAAAAGTTACCTGTGATAAGCTTTGATTCATCATGTGGCTTTCTCATTAACACTTTGTGTTTTTGGTGGTTGTCAACATATTATAAAAGCATAAAACATATTTTAAAATTTCAGTAGGTTGGTGTTTTAACATTATATCAGTTAATAAAATATAATGTATGGGTTTTTACTGTAAACTTTTTAAGTTTTAATGTTTAAAGTTTTACAGTCATGTTCTTATTCATAGCTTTCAGTCACGTGACCGGCTCGAAGACCTGGAGGGCAAAACATCCATAGAACTGCAGGACAAGCCTGTCAATTTTCCATCTGTTTCACAGCCGCAAATATTTAGATCACCTCTCAAAATAATAAAACAAAGGTATGTGAACAAAATGCAAGTTTTGGCCATTTGCAATTAAGCACCCACCATATTAAACAGTGCGACAAAACGTTTTGAAAACACTTAAAAGTGCCTTTATTTATATTTGAAACAGTAATATTCTCTATATTAATGATGCATAGTTTATATAGGCAAGCAGATGAGGCCGGAATATGAACGCAATCCGCTTAATGGTTCAGTGTTTTCCTTCTAATGGTTTTCTATGGGAAACCATTTAACGTGAAACTTTGCACATTACGTTTATATTCTGGCTTCATCTGCTTGCCTGTACAAAATATACACAATCAATAAGGTGTTTACTGAATTTCGCCTTTTAATATCTGTGTTTTACTACATTACTACTAACAAACTGCGTAAAAATAACTGGTGGTCAGTGGAGCAAAGTTTTTGCCCTCCAGGTGGGCGTTCCTATAAGGGTGTGACGTCACGTGAAAATTATCAATAGCGCACTATAAAAATCTGAATATGTAAATACGAAACCCCTTTCACACAGTAATACCAGTAAATTGCCGTAAAATTACCGGAACGACTTTACCGGTAAATTCAAAAATGCACTGTTCACAAGGGCAATGGCGTTCCGTCTTTTTTCCGGTAAAGCACCATTCACACATCGGTTTCAAATTACCGGTAAATTCTGTGACAAAATTAAACAGAAATGACCTCTAAACGGCTGTGCCTCCCGGTGTTGTGTTTGTAAACATAGAGGGGCAAACGCGGCCAGTGTTTTTGTTGATGTTTTCGTTTTTGTGTCGAACGTTCACATTCGTGCAGCTTCTTTTGGCCCAGAGACATCATATTAGACGACTTCAAACCGAAATACACAGCATGGAGTAAATGCGCCATCTGTGTCAGAATGTTATGAAAAGGGCCTGTTCACACATGATCTCTTTACGGCAATTTACTGGTAATTTTCCAGTAAAATCTGTATGTGTGAAAGGGGTAAATGATTTTGCTAAAAGATCCCTTTTTGCTCTAGCAATAGTTAGCCCATTTTTCTAAAGGTAAAGGGCACAATCTCTTCCTCATATGGCGGTGGTGATCTGTGTCAGTCCCAGGTCATTTGAGTCCTCTTGACCATGAAAGGACGACAGCTCCACGGCTAGTCATACGGGTCGACCTTGGCCCCTGTCCCCTTTGGCCTCTGCTGGGCACGTGTGCTCGCGAAGAGTGCTTCTGACCCGACTGACGCCGTGCCCATCCCCCGTGGTCCGACCTGGGCAGCAGAAGTCCCTGAAGCAGCGTTTGAAGTTCTCATCAAGGAAAGCATACAGGATGGGGTTCAGGCTGCTGTTGGTGTATCCCAGAGCCACACAGAAGAAGTAGGCGGCCATTACCGCAGTGGTCTCCGGCACTCCGGGCGCAAGAGCTTTGACTAGAATGAAGATGTGTATGGGCGTCCAGCACACCACAAACACAGCCACCACAACCAGCACTAGACGGGTGATGCGTCTCAGGTTGCGGTCTTTCTCCCGGGAGCCTGACAGCAGACGTACACTCTTGAGACGCAGGACCATGAGCGTGTAGCACACCGTGATGATGAGAAGAGGAGCCACAAAGGCAAAGATGAAGACGCAGATCTTCATCAATGTGTCCCAGTAGATATACGGGTCTGGAAACTGCAGAGCACATTCTGTAGTGCCTGCAGAAGAAATATAACAACAGCGGTTAATTATTAATCAGAAGTGAGGACAGCTTAATCATCTGTGCTGTAATGAAGCCTGTGGGAAGGAACAATAAATACATTAGGATGGAGTAGAGAACTCACAGTCCCATCATTTACCGTAAGATATTTTGGATTTCTTCCTAAATGATAATTAGATGTCACTGCTGATTATAATACATTGATTTATAGATAGATAGACAGACAGACAGACAGACAGATGATAGATAGAT
>NW_015635516.1:163431-168655 GCF_001515625.1 Sinocyclocheilus rhinocerous
AGATAGATAGATAGATAGATAGATAGATAGATAAGAAATTCATAATTTTATTCAGCAAGGATGCATTAAAGAAATCGAATGTTAAAAAAGATTTATTCTATTTCAAATAAATGGTGTTCTTTTAAAGTTTCTGTTGATCAATGAATCCTGAAAAAAGTATCCACAAAAATATTAAGCAGCACAACTGTTGTCAACATTGATAATAATAAGAAGTGTTTTCACATGCCCAATAAACATATTAGAATGATTTCTGAAGGATCATGTGAATCTGTAGACTGGAGTAATGGCTGCTGAAAATTTAGATGTGCCAACAGAGGAATAAATAACATGTTAAAACATTAAAATAGAAACACAGTTATTTTAATTTTCAATAATATTTGAAAATATTACTGTTTTTTACTGAGCATAAGAGAGTTCTTTCAAAAAACTTTAAAAAAATCTTACCAATGCCACATTTTTGAATGGTAGTGTATATATCATTCATCCCTACCATTGTTTGTCTGAGTGCTCCCAAGAACCATTGCAGGGATCCCAGCAGCCGAGGACAGCACCCAGATGAGGATGTTGATGATCTTAGCTTTCATCGGTGTCCGGAAATCCAGGGCCTTGATGGGGTGGCAGACGGCCACATAGCGGTCCACACTCATCATGGTCAAGGTAAAGATACTAGTAAACATGTTATAGTAGTCGATGGAGATGAACACCTTACACACCACCTCTCCAAACGGCCAGGAGTTCAGCAGATAATCTGTGCTTTGAAAGGGCATGGTGGTGGTTACCAAGGCATCTGCAACAGCCAGGTTGAAGATGTAGATGTTTGTGGCGGTTTTCATTTTAGTGTATCTGTTGGGAAAATCGATTGAGCCAGAGAGTGTCAAAATAAATGAAACACAACCCATCAGTGTGATAAATTCACATATGAGATTGCTTTCAGACTGTATACTAAATAAACTGAGTGCAAATTCCCAAACGTTACCAAACATTTCTCTTTCACTGGTTGTGTAAAGACATTATATATCATTCACAGCTTAAACCCATCTATGTTTCGTGATTATATTTGCATTATGACAGCTTGTGCTGTGATACATTATTCAACAAGCACGAACTGTGCAGTTCTTTATATCAAATGTCTCAAAAACCACATATACCATCTTTACACAGCACAGAAATGGCATTTAAAGTGCCATATACATGACTGTCCTGTTTTAGTATGATTTTTATTCGTCTATACACAGAATGTGAGCAGACACAGTCTTTGCTCAAAGCAGTATACTGTAAGTAAAGGTAATTTTGACTGCATTGTGCATTCATATTTCAGTCCACCGGGGGGAGCCAAACTGCCGAATTGGACTTAAAACCTTGACTAAATGTTTTCCATAAAACAGGTATTTCGTCCAAACTATACCATCAGAAACGTCTCATATGACTGTTTATAAACGAAGTCTATTAAAAAGTGAGATACATATTTTCAAAATTATATTTAAAGGCACTCGTATGATAATCAATGCAGGGCAGTACATCTTAGGACAATGCTGTTTCTTACCTGATAATGACATACATCACCAGGCAGTTCCCCACTAGTCCTACAACAAACACCACGGAATACACGGCAGTGATGATCGGAATAATAGGAGACATAGTTTCCTGCTCGTTCGTCCAGCTTTCATTCAGTGAATAGTTATAAATGTCCGAGACAGCAGACTGCCATGTGAAGTTGGGTAAACACTTCTCGGGGTGCAATGAGGGGCATTTGTCCTCAAAAATTTGCACCAAGTTGCTGTCCATCGTCTGTTTATTTGCAAAATGAGAGCAAATGTCAAATTGAGTCACTGGAAAAGTTCAGTCGCTTTAGAATACAGATTATATAAAAATGGTAAAATAATAATCAGAAATTAATAAATAAACGACGGATATCAATACTGACAGTTTTTACAACATAAATATTCAGTATGCATTTGTTAAAAAATAGATACAGTGCATATATGCTGAAATCTGATTCTGTATTGCACTTTACCCCAAAAATGTGAGTTGCACAGTTGGTAAAACATCAAATATAAAAGACTTACCTTATTATAAACCGCAAATTTAAATTGAAAATCGCAAGGTTTTAAAACATCAATGATGTCTGTACGCAATGCGTTGATTTCTTCGGCCCGTTCCTATTCAACTGATGACTGACTGCCACCTTACGAGAGCAGCTGCCTCCGCCGCGCGAGCGTCCCGTATGACATCAGATCTCATGTGACGGTCTCTATCTGAAACAGTCCGTTAAGCAGCTGTAGGTTCTCACTGCGACTCTTCGCCTATATCGGCGGCAATGAAGTTGTCTTCTAAATGTGATAAATGTCTTGAAAACATAAGCCACTTCTGTAGGTTAAATAGTTTTAATGTTTCATGAGATGGCGTGCGCCAAACTTCATGTCTGGAGACATTTCACGCGCACACTGTCGCGAGAGAACTCAACAGGCAAGACCGCAGGTTCAATAAAGATAGCAGCAGGTGAAGTTCTCCAGAGTGAGTGGACATTATCTTTTTTTCAAAGAGACAAAGATGGGGAAAATCGCATTAGTTTTGTCAGAGAAGGATGTGCGTAATTCTGTGGGCAAGAGATGTATTAGGGTAAAGGATTAAGGAATGATGGCGTGTGGTGGTCTTCTGACATGAAGAGGCAAAGTCCATCTGTCTTGTTTTGTAGTAGCCTACAGTATAAATTCATGTGCATGTTCCATTTGATGTTCAAACGGTTTCTGGGTAGGGGAACAGCAATTAATAACATTTTGTAAAATTTATATTAGGCTATAATTATTATTATTTAGTTTTTTTTTTTACTTATTTTGCTTATTGATATACCATGTTTATAGCTAACAATTTGATTAGAGACAACTTTCTTCAAAGTCTCGTCAAGTCTATGGGGTATCAAAACTTTTCTTAAAAAATAATAGGCCTCACTTTAATACAGTAACTCATATTTTGTATGTATTTCATTTATTACCACTAACTGGTGTTCAGCTATTAGGCCTAATATTAAAAAAACAACTTCTTGATAGCCTAATTAAATTCCTCAACTGCCCAATTAATGCGGCAGGTGTCGTAGTTCAATAATATTCAGACTAGCTATTTTTTTATCTATTTTCACTAGTTTCAGGCACATGTGTGAACCTGTTATGAATATCATCTGCGCCAAACAGCATGATCAGCCAATCACAGTGACTTGGAGGCATCACCTCCTCTCATGTGACTTTTCACCTGCCTTCACTCCCCCTCACATTCACAGAGAAGAGGCAAGAGAGATGCTGCCTACCTTGTTACTACTGGACAGTCACTTTACAACAGTAGGTGCTTTATAGACTATTTGATCTCATGTTTCGTAATATTAGTTTTAAAAAGGGGCAAATCATGTTATCATGTTAAGTACAGTAGTAGCCTACTTTTGCATTTTCCAAAATAGGTCACCTTATTAACTCTATAAAATGCTCTTTACGTAAGGTTGAGAAGCAGAAGACTAATGCAAGCTTAATATGCGATATCACCTTATTATTCTGTTGCTATTAATGGCAATTCTAGATGGCAATATTAGAAACATAAATGGAATGAAAAAAGTAGGTTCAGCAAAACCCAAATGTGTTCCTTCATGAAAGCACGTGCTAGTTTTTTCCCTCCCAACAACTTTGAAAACAAAATACATGACTACGTGCCAATCACAGCAAGAGCAGTAATGGCCCCCTTTAATGTTACTATTTTCTCTTCCATATTGATGTTACTCATCTAAACGTCTTGTCATGCCAGTAATGGACACAATAAACATCTAGTTCATCAGCATGACATTCTGTGAACGCAGATTCTTGTTCATTCCATTCTTTCTAGGCAAAAGTAGGAGTACTTCACATGTTGCTAAGAGACATAGGTAGGTGTTGTTTGTGTGGTATGCTTTCCCTCCAGTGCTTGTGCTTCGTACCCTCAGGAAAAAGGGCTTATAGGGGTAGATAATTACAGCTCCATCAGACATCACAAAATCCCACTCAAGGACACATGCAGCTGTGTGGAGGGAAAATGGATTTTAATCAGTTATTTTATTTAGTCTTTGTATTTATCCTTTTCTTTCAGTCTACACAGACATATACAGTACATATAACACAGCTGAGTATAAGTTGATTGGATGTATTCCACATATTCTGTCACATTCTGCATACTATTTTCAGTATTCTGCCTACATTAATTACTAAGATATCATTGTAAACCTATAAAACTGCATATATAAGACAACAAATTAAATGGTTAGTTTACCTAACAATGACAATTCTGCTGTTTTCTTACAAAATAGTATACATATATTATACAACATTCATTTATTCAATATTCATCACATCATTAATTGATGACTATTTTGGCAATAAAATGAAAACAAAAAAATCCTAAATAAAATACAAAACTGAAGATAAAAAAAAATCACCAGATGTAAGTAAAAAAGTCACAAAACAGACTTTTTTTTGTCTGTTTTGACAAAACAGACAAAAAAAAACAGATGATCAACATTGTGGCATACTAACCATCAATGAATGATTAAAGACTTTTTTAAGAATCTTCAAAAACAAACAACAGTTGTGACCATAAGCTGTCAAGGCAAAAAAGCTATATGAAAGCAGTCGATAACTCCACGTTCCACATCTTCTGACGTCATAATGGCATGTGTGAGGAACAGAGCAAAATATAAGTCATAATCTTCCTCTTTGCTGCAGCTCTCAGGTCAAAATATGGCATGATGCGAGATTCATAGATATGTGTATATAGAGCCACATTCGACTGCTCCGGACACATCAATGTGTCCGCATCTTGGAACAGTCAATGTAAAAATCAGTTCCTCTTCCGAGATTTAAATTCTTGATCTTTCATCTTTCGGAGGTGAGAATGCATCAGTTTGTGTTTTTATATGTGCCAACTTAATATTACAGATTTTTAAAGTATGGTAACAATTTTTATGTTAAAGTTTTTTTAAATTAGCTAATGCCTTTATCTTGTTGTAGTGTGTTAGCTTATCAAAATCATCTACTGAAGACTATTGCAGATATACGTATATTCATACATGCATATAACTATGATTGCAGACACAGTCAGCTTGCTCTTAGGCAGGGGTGCCCAAACTCGGTCCTGGAGGGCCGGTGTCCTGCAGAGTTTAGCTCCCACTTGCCTCAACACACCTGCCTGGAAGTTTCTAGTATGCCTAGTA
>NW_015635516.1:168723-169684 GCF_001515625.1 Sinocyclocheilus rhinocerous
TATATATATATATATATATATCTATGAAAAGATCATCATGACACCATGAACCAATGGCATACAGTATGTCCAACCTCCCTCATGTGCAGGTTTGTACATAATGACATAATTACTATTTAACAGACACACAAATGCCATTTAGACAAATTTTCCAAAAATAGAAAAGCACAAATCGTTGGTCAGAAATGAAAAGGATAGAGAACTATAAAGTCCCATTATTTGTGTGTGTTTTTAAAATGCTAATGTACAAACAAAACTAGCACATCACAAACATTTGTTTTGGAATATGTACCAATGATGAATTCAAGCATTGATGAAAAAGAAAACTATTATTTGTTAGAAAGAAACAAAAGGGAAAAATTTAACTGTGTGCAATTCTTTCTCAAGGTAAATCAAGTCAAGGACAAGAAATAAACTATCAGAGTCACATGAATCTCTTTTATGATATGGTCTTTTAAACCCAAGCTCAGCAATTGAACATACTGTTGAAGAGGAAACTGTACAATCTGTTAAAGTCTAAATAAATATATTAATATATGCCAATATATGCCCAAATTGTAAGTCGCTTTGGATAAAAGCATCCGCTAAATAAATAAATGTAAATGTAAATATGCTGTGCTTTACACTTATGAAATAAATTTTTTTAAAGGGGTCATATGATGCGATTTCAAGTTTTCCTTTCTCTTTGGAGTGTTACAAGCTGATTGTGCATAGATAAGATCCCTGAAGTTGCAAAGACTAAAGTCTCAAAACCAAAGAGATATTCTTTATCAAAGTTAAGACTCTGCCACGCCCCCCTAAAACGGCTCGTTCTAACACACCCCCACATATCTACCTCCCTATGTGGAAATATTTGCATAATGCCACCCAAATGTTCACGCAAAGAAAGAAGGCGTGGTTTCAGTAAACGCAGTTAGTGTTGAAGCAGCGTCGTGTGTGTGTGTGAGGGGAACAGGGTCGC
>NW_015635516.1:172211-176124 GCF_001515625.1 Sinocyclocheilus rhinocerous
TCATCCCCACAGCCGATGCAATCCGACGGGACTCGGGCAGAAATCATGTTCATGGATGAGCTAATGATTTATTAACCTAGTAGAATGAAGCAGGGTGAGGCTGAAAGCCGTCGAAGCGAAACGAGGCGCTGAACGAGCGTGACAAAACCGGAAATCGAGGGGTTATGACGTCATTGGCAGGCGACACAATGACACTATGGACACGGTCCGTGTCACTAGTTAAAATTGCTTATTTCTCTGGATTTAAACATTCTTCGAAACATTTGGGATAATGTAAGTACACAAGTCAGCAAAATATATAACACTATTCTAGTGTTTTTTGGATATTTTAATAAAAAAATCTTACATATTGTGCATTTAAGTGGAGTGAGAAATAACCTGCTGAAATTGACCAAAAATAAAAAGCATGGAGAGGACAGTTTATGGATATGCGTTTTTTTTTTTCATTTGCATTTGAAGAAGAGAGAGAGCACAAGAGAGGTAGAGAGAAATAGTGGGATTGTTCTTTCTATTTTTCAGTGCCCTTGAAGAATGAAAGGAGTGTACTGTGTGAAGGCATCAGTTTGTTTAAAAACAGTTTCCATGGAAACCAAAGTTTATTTTTTATATATATTCACCAAGGTGCAACAGTTCTTTGTGTGCATGATTTCATGACAAACTTCAGACCTCCCAGCCATGAAATAGATTATTTGTGCCCTCACAAACACAAATGAAGTGTTACAATGACGAGTCAAGAATGCTGCCTGCAAGGAAATCAGAGACAGTCCTTAAGCATTCTGAATACCACTGTACCAGAGAAAAATAATAAGAAATACATCAACAGCCAATCATATAAGCTACTATAACAGACAGGTTATCAACACTTCCTCTCACAGCTATATGAAGGGATGCTTCTAAGAAGAACAATAGATTTAATGGAAGTCCTTATAGATCTGTCAGGTAGTTATAAACCAAGCCAAGTGGTTATTACCAGACATGCAGTTTCTGCATTCATATACAGGTGCATCTCAATAAATTAGAATGTCGTGGAAAAGTTCATTTATTTCAGTAATTCAACTCAAATTATAGCCCAAAATTTACAACAAAATAGTCAATCTGTCCTTTATCAAATCTTAATAAATCAATATCACAATGATAAGTGTGTCAACATGGAAGTGATTTATGGGAGAGAATGACATTTTTCCAAGATTAATTGTTTCCACATACAGTCGTATACTCAGTAATGTTGACGTTCACATCACATTATAAGTAATGTACTGCTGCATATGGATTGCACACAGGATGAAAACAGCTCTTGAATTATTTCTGCTTCATTTCTGCTCTATGTGCATTGTGCACCTTCTAATTTATTGTTGTGAATCCCAAACACAGTGACCATGTTTTTTTGGTATTTTTTGGGCGAGTGTTTATCATACACACAAGGATAAAAAGGAACACAAACTTCAGATTTTGTTCCATTCCAGCCCGCCTGAACATTCCAGAGGCTCTCCAAATAAAGGCTAGCCACAGATGGCTCAGCTGATGGTGCCTAAGCTTGATCAAAGTCCGTGTCATGCTAGCAGAGGCCTGAAGATTGAGCACTCTTAAACAGCCATTAGTGCTGATGGTGTAATATTGGAGGACAAATTTATGGTTGAGCTCTATTCTCTGTGGTTCTGCATTTTACGATATCAACCAGTAATAAATAGCAACCTGCCTAAAAGCAAGTAAAAGTCAGTTCTAAGACTGCTGGCTTTAGATATTCATTTAACCACATAATTTTATTGATGATTATCTGTAATTACTGTAAGCCAAAATAGTAAAAAACAAACAAAAGATAAACCAAAAAAAATAAAAAATAAAATAAAATTAAATAAATAAAAAGAATAAAATAAAACACACAAACATAAAAAAAAACATGGAAAAAATGACAAAGCATACACAGAAACAAAATACAAAACACAAAAGTTAAAAACCAATAAAAACAAAACAAACTACAAAAAATAAATGGAACAAAAAAACAAATAACAGGATAAAACAAAAAATAAAATAAAATACAAAAAAACAACTAAATAAAATAAATAAAAAGAAAAAATCTAATTAAACAAAAAACACATAAGAAAAAATAAAATAAGTAAAATACACAAAAAAAAAAAAAAAAAAAGGAAAAAAAATAAATATTTAGCATTAAAAGTAAGATGAGTGGGAACAGCATTTATGACAAGAAAAGATGTAATACAATGTGTGAAGAGCTCTGGATGTTAACGATAAAGCATCTGGGATTATAGAGCTACAAAAAATAAATGGAAACAAACAGCACAGGATAAAACCAAATAAAAATAAAACAAAGAAAAGAAAAATAATACAAGAAAAGAAAAATAAATTGAAACCCAAACCAAACAAAATAGTATAAACCAGACAAAGGAACAGTCAACATCACATATAAAATCAACCATGTGACCAACATTATAGCATACCAGATACATACCAGTCCATTTATAGTACACTAACAATCAATGAATGTCTAGAGTCTAGACAAAATCGTCCTTGTGACTTCTAAAGAAATATCAATATCTTTAATCAATATCTATAAGCCATTTACTGATCCCCATGATTATCTTCTCAATTCAAGATATTTTTGAGACATCCAAAGATGACTAATTGCACAATGTTTACATTTAATAACAAATATCAGAGAAATGTGTCTTGTATGTGTCTGATTTCCATAACAGCATGATTCAATGAATGAGCTTATTGGCTGATGCTACAGGGTTAAAGGCAGTTTCACTACCGACTTGCCATGAAATGGCCCTGATCTCAGCAATCAGGAGCTGAATAGGAACTCCTGTTGTTAGTGAAAGGTTCATTGGAGAAGGAGAGGCAAAATGTCAAATGGACTCAGTCGCAGACTGATTGTAACAAAGCGGTCTAAATGTGATCCAATATCCAAAGACAGTGCAGCCCATCTGTGTGAATTTAGATCGTCCACAAAAATGATTCACAGAAAGTACTTCATCATGCTTAACAATACACATGATAATAGCACATTATGAATTCTAATAGTTCCATTACAGTGATTGGATGAGATTCAGCTTCTTGTCACACACAAAGGTAGATCTGCAAACTTTGAAAACAACAAATACCACAATAAATCTTTCTGTCAAAGAGACAAAGGCGTAGTTTGATAGCAGTCCATCTGCTATCAGGATGAGGGGGGAAATCACTCTTAAATGCTGTCTGAGTTGCTCCTGTTTTAATTGTAACCATGGAAACAGGCAATCTGTGACCCATGTCAACTAGTCAATATGACTAGTCGATAATATTCCACCTGTATTACAAAGCCACATCTTCAACTGACAGCCTCAGTGAGTGGCTCGGTAAGCCAATGCTGCCAACATTCGGCTGTAACATGCAGCTGTAAGCAAGCACTATGGATTGTTGTTGAAACAGTGCTGTCAGTCGATTCAAATTTTTAAATATAATTAATTACATGGTGCAGCAATTAATTAATCTAATTAATCGCAAATTAAATGTGGCTGTGAAAATACCCACAAAAGATTATTTAAAGCTATCGTTGTGTTAAATGAGAAAGTATCAAGTAGACATTACAAATCGTAGCTTTAGAAAGAAATATTTTATTTGATTTTAACATAAACATGTATTACACATAAACGTTAAAGGGTTAGTTCACCCAAAAATGAAAATTATGTCATTAATTACTCACCCTCATGTCGTTCTAAACCCGTAAGACCTCCGTTCATCTTCGGAACACAAATTAAGATATTTTTGATGAATTTGGAGAGCTCTCTGACCCTCCCATAGACAGCAATGCAATTACCACGATTAAGGTCCAGAAACGTAGCAAAGAGATCGGTAAAATAATCCATGTGACATCAGGGATTCAACCGTAATTTTACGAAGCTACGAGAATACT